>NC_061513.1:349596941-349843142 GCF_022539505.1 Lolium rigidum | reverse complement strand
AAAGCCATGATCCATGGTGGAAGTTTCAGTTTTGGACATATATCCTCAATCTCATATGAGAACACTAATTGTTGCTACATGCTTATGCATAAAAGAGGAGTCCATTATCTCGTTGTCTATGTTGTCCCGGTATGGATGTGTAAGTTGAGAATAACCAAAAGCGAGAAATCCAATGCGAGCTTTCTCCTTAGACCTTTGTACAGGCGGCATAGAGGTACCCCTTTGTGACACTTGGTCAAAACATGTGTATTGCGATGATAATCCCGGTAATCCAAGCTAATTAGGACAAGGTGCGGGCACTATTAGTATACTATGCATGATGCTTGCAACTTGTAGGATATAATTTACATAACTCATATGCTTTATTACTACCGTTGACAAAATTGTTTCTTGTTTTCAAAACCAAAGCTCTAGCACAAATATAGCAATCAATGCTTTCCTCTGCGAAGGGCCATTCTTTTACTTTTATGTTGAGTCAGTTCACCTATTTCTCTCCACCTCAAGAAGCAAACACTTGTGTGAACTGTGCATTGATTCCTACATACTTGCATATTGCACTTGTTATATTACTTTACATTGACAATATCCATGAGATATACATGTTACAAGTTGAAAGCAACAGCTAAAACTTTATCTTCCTTTGTGTTGCTTCAATACCTCTACTTTGATTTATTGCTTTATGAGTTAACTCTTATGCAAGACTTATTGATGCTTGTCTTTAAGTACTATTCATGAAAAGTCTTTGCTTTATGATTCAATTGTTTACTCATGTCATTTACCATTGTTTCAAATCGCTGCATTCATTACATGTGCTTACAATAGTATTGATCAAGATTATGTTGGTAGCATTGTCACTAAGAAATTATCTTTGTTATCGTTTACCTACTCGGGATGAGTAGGAACTAAGATTGGGGATGCTTGATACGTCTCAAACGTATCTATAATTTCTTATGTTCCATGCTACTTTTATGATGATACTCACATGTTTTATACACATTATATGTCATTATTATGCATTTTCCAGCACTAACCTATTAACGAGATGCCGAAGAGCCAGTTGATGTTTTCTGCTGTTTTTGGTTTCAGAAATCCTAGTAAGGAAATATTCTCGGAATTGGACGAAATCAACGCCCAGGGGCCTATTTTCACACGAAGCTTCCAGAAGACCGAGGGGGAAAGAAAGTGGGGCCACGAGGCGCCGACACAACAGGGTGGCGCGGCCCAGCCCCTGGCCGTGCGGCCCTGGCGTGTGGGGCCCTCGTGTGGCCCCCCGCATTGCCCTTCCACCTACTTAAAGCCTCCGTCGCGAGACCCCCAGTACCGAGAGCCACGATACGGAAAACCTTACTGAGGCGCCGCCGCCGCCAATCCCATCTCGGGGGATTCAGGAGATCGCCTCCGGCACCCTGCCGGAGAGGGGATTCATCTCCCGGAGGACTCTACACCGCCATGGTCGCCTCCGGATTGATGAGTGAGTAGTTCACCCCTGGACTATGGGTCCATAGCAGTAGCTAGATGGTTGTCTTCTCCTCATTGTGCTTCATTGTCGGATCTTGTGAGCTGCCTAACATGATCAAGATCATCTATCTGTAATGCTATATGTTGTGTTTGTTGGGATCCGATGGATAGAGAATACTATGTTATGTTGATTATCAATCTATTACCTATGTGTTGTTTATGATCTTGCATGCTCTCTGTTGTTAGTAGAGGCTCTGGCCAAGTTTTTGCTAGTAACTCCAAGAGGGAGTATTTATGCTCGATAGTGGGTTCATGCCTCCATTAAATCTGGGACAGTGACATAAAGTTCTAAGGTTGTGGATGTGCTGTTGCCACTAGGGATAAAACATTGATGCTATGTCCGAGGGTGTAGTTATTGATTACATTATGCACCATACTTAATGCAATTGTCTGTTGCTTGCAACTTAATACCGGAAGGGGTTCGGATGATAACTCGAAAGTGGACTTTTTAGGCATAGATGCATGCTTGGATAGCGGTCTATGTACTTTGTCGTAATGCCCAATTGAATCTCACAATACTCATCATGTCATGTATGTGCATTGTCATGCCCTCTATATTTGTCAATTGCCCAACTGTAATTTGTTCACCCAACATGCTATTTATCTTATGGGAGAGACACCTCTAGTGAACTATGGACCCCGGTCCATTCTTTTAATCGAATACAATCTACTGCAATACTTGTTCTATTGTTTTCTGCAAACAATCATCATCCACACTATACATCTAATCCTTTGTTACAGCAAGCCGGTGAGATTGACAACCTCACTGTTTCGTTGGGGCAAAGTACTTTGGTTGTGTTGTGCAGGTTCCACGTTGGCGCCGGAATCCCTGGTGTTGCGCCGCACTACATCTCGCCGCCATCAACCTTCAACGTGCTTCTTGGCTCCTACTAGTTCGATAAACCATGGTTTCTTACTGAGGGAAAACTTGCTGCTGTACGCATCACACCTTCCTCTTGGGGTTCCCAACGGACGTGTGTATACACGCTATCAGGGCCGCTCTTTGAAGGTTTGTCTGGCAAGGGGGTTAGAGTGCCCACTACCATTCGTTGACAACAACAAACACCTCTCAAAATTTTACTTTCATGCTCTCTATATGTTTTTAAAATCAAAGCTCTAGCACAAATATAGCAATCAATGCTTCCCTCTGCGAAGGGCCCTTTCTTTTACTTTTATGTTGAGTCAGTTCACCTATCTCTCTCCACCTCAAGAAGCAAACACTTGTGTGAACTGTGCATTGATTCCTACATATTTGCATATTGCACTTGTTATATTACTTTGCATTGACAACTATCCATGAGATATACATGTTACAAGTTGAAAGCAACGGCTGAAACTTCATCTTCCTTTGTGTTGCTTCAATACCTTTACTTTGAATAATTGCTTTATGAGTTAACTCTTATGCAAGACTTATTGATGCTTGTCTTGAAGTACTATTCATGAAAAGTCTTTGCTTTATGATTCATTTGTTTACTCATGTCATTTACATTGTTTGGATCGCTCCATTCATTACATGTGCTTACAATAGTATGATCAAGGTTATGATGGCATGTCACTCCAGAAATTATCTTTGTTATCGTTTACCTGCTCGGGACGAGCAGAAACTAAGCTTAGGGATGCTGATACGTCTCCGACGTATCGATAATTTCTTATGTTCCATGCCACATTATTGATGATACCTACATGTTTTATGCATACTTTATGTCATATTTATGCATTTTCCGGCACTAACCTATTAACGAGATGCCGAAGAGCCAGTTCATGTTTTCTGCTGTTTTTGGTTTCAGAAATCCTAGTAAGGAAATATTCTCGGAATTGGACGAAATCAACGCCCAACATCTTAGAATCCCCGGGAGCTTCCAGAACACCCGAGAGCCACCAGAGAGGACCCACAGGGGGCCCACACATGGTGGCGGCGCGGCCCAGGAGGGGGGCGCGCCGCCCTAGTGTCTGGTGGCCCCAGACCTCTTCTGACGCCGCCTCTTCGCCTATAAGAAGCCCCTCGACCTAAATCTTCGATACGGAAAAGCCACGGTACGAGAAACCTTCCAGAGCCGCCGCCATCGCGAAGCCAAGATCCGGGGACAGAGTCTCTGTTCCGGCACGTCGCCGGAACAGGAAGTGCCCCGGAAGGCTTCTCCATCGACACCGCTGCCATCTCCACCGCCATCTTCATCACCGCTGCTGTCTCCCATGAGGAGGGAGTAGTTCTCCATCGAGGCTCGGGGTTGTACCGGTAGCTATGTGGTTCATCTCTTTTCCTATGTACTTCAATACAATAATCTCATGAGCTGCCTTACATGATTGAGATTCATACGATGATGCTTGTAATCTAGATGTCATTGTGCTAGTCAAGTGGATTTTACTTATGTGATCTCCGGAGACTCCTTGTCCCACGTGTGTAAAGGTGACGAGTGTGTGCACCGTGTGGGTCTCTTAGGCTATATTTCACAGAATACTTATTCACTCGTTATGAAGAGCATAGTGAAGTGCTTATTTATATCTCTTTATGATTGCAATGTGTTTTGTATCACAATTTATCTGTGTGCTACTCTAGTGATATTATTAAAGTAGTTTATTCCTCCTGCACGGTGTAATGGTGACAGTGTGTGCATCGTGTAGTACTTGGCGTAGGCTATGATTGTGATCTCTTGTAGATTATGAAGTTAACTATTGCTATGATGGTATTGATGTGATCTATGCCTCCTTTCGTAGCTTGAATGTGACAGTGTGCATGCTATGTTAGTACTTGGTTTTGTTATGTTGATCTGTCATGCACTCTAAGGTTATTTAAATATGAACATTGAATATTGTGGAGCTTGTTAACTCCGGCATTGAGGGTTCGTGTAATCCTACACTGTTAGTGGTGTTCATCATCCAACAAAAGGGTGTAGAGTCTAGCATCTATCTATTTATTCTGTTATGTGATCAATGTTGAGAGTGTCCACTAGTGAAAGTATGATCCCTAGGCCTTGTTTCCAATACTGCTATCGCTGCTTGTTTACTGTTCTACTGCATTTATACTGTCCGCAATATTACCACCATCCATCACACGCCAGTCCTGGGCAAAGCACTTTTCTGGCACCGTTACTACTGCTTATATTTATTCATACCACCTGTATTTCACTATCTCTTCGCCGAACTAGTGCACCTATTAGGTGTGTTGGGGACACAAGAGACTTCTTGCTTTGTGGTTGCAGGGTTGCATGAGAGGGATATCTTTGACCTCTTCCTCCCTGAGTTCGATAAACCTTGGGTGATCCACTTAAGGGAAACTTGCTGCTGTTCTACAAACCTCTGCTCTTGGAGGCCCAACACTGTCTTTAAGAATAGAAGCTCCCGTAGACATCAATTGCTTTGTCCAGCAGATTTTGGCATTCCTCTTCAACCCTAGGTCATTGATACGTCCCCGACGTATCCATAATTTCTGTCGTTCCATGCTTGTTTTATGACAATACTTACATGTTTTGCTTGCACTTTATGATGATTTCATGCATTTTCCGGAACTAACCTATTAACGAGATGCCACGGTGCCGGTTCTCGTTTTCTCGCTGTTTTTGGTTCCGTAAAGGCTGTTCGGGCAATATTCTCGGAATTGGACGAAATCAACGCCAAACCTCCTATTTTTCCCGGAAGCATCCGAACACCGAAGAAGAGTCGGAGAGGGGCCAGAGGGCCACCAGACCATAGGGCGGCGCGGCCTGGCCTGGGCCCGCGCCACCCTATGGTGTGGAGCCCCCAGGTGCCCCCCTGCGCCGCCTCTTCGCCTATAAAATCCCTTTCGACCTAAAAACACCGTACCGATTGTCGAAGTCGCCAGAAACCCTCCAGAACGCCGCCACATCGCAAAACTCCGTCGCGGGAGCCAGAAGTCTCCGTTCTGGCACTCCGCCGGGACGGAGAATTGGAGGAGATCATCGCCGCCATCACCGCCAACGCCTCTACATCAACCAGCCATGTTTCCCCCATCCATGTGTGAGTAATTCCCCCGCTGTAGGCTGAAGGGGATGGTAGGGATTGGATGAGATTGGTCATGTAATAGCATAAGATTGTTAGGGCATAGTGCCTAGTGTCCGTAGTTGGTACTTTGATGATATTGTTGCAACTTGTTATGCTTAATGCTTGTCACTATGGCCCGAGTGCCATGATCTCAGATCTGAACATGTTATTGTTTCATCAAGATAATCATTGTTTAAGGTCTTACCTATAAGTTGTATACACATGTCGCTGTCCGGAACCGATGGCCCCGAAGTGACGAAATCGGGACAACCGGAGGGAATGGTAGCGATGTGAGGATCACATGTGTTCACGGAGTGTTAATGCTTTGCTCCGGTACTCTATTAAAAGGAGTACCTTAATATCCAGATAGTTTCCCTTGAGGCCCGGCTGCCACCGGCTGGTAGGACAAAAGATGTTGTGCAAGTTTCTCATTGCGAGCACGCACGACTATATATGGAACACATGCCTATTGATTGCTTTGTACTTGGACACCGTTTTATTATTATCCGCAAATGCCCTGCTATGATTGTTACATGAGTTTCTCTCATCCATGCAACGCCCGTCATCCGTCCCCGTGCCTACAGTATTTTAATCCTGCTGTTTACTAAAATCACTACTGCTGTCTCTGTTACTCTGCTACTGTTATTTCACTACTGCTACTGCTATAAACCTGTTACTACTGATAAACCCTTGCGAGCAAGTCTGTTTCCAGGTGCAACTGAATTGACAACTCCGTTGTTAAGGCTTCCAAGTGTTCTTTGTCTCCCCTTGTGTCGAATCAATAAATTGGGTTTTACTTCCCTCGAAGACTCGTTGCGATCCCCTATACTTGTGGGTCATCAAGACTATTTTCTCGGCGCCGTTGCCGGGGAGGCATAGCTCTACTCATAAGTTCACCTGGGGAGTACACTCTACCTCTCTCTCTGTTTTATTTTATTTTGTTTTGCTTAGTTTACTTTTGTCTAGTTTATTTGTGCTTAGTTTATTTCTGTCTAGTATTAGTTTGCGTAGTTTACTTTTGCTTAGTTTATTTCTGTCTTGTTTTATTTGTCTCATATACCCAAAAATCCATAAAAATTTGAAAAACCGAAAAATTAAAAACTGCCGTTATGGGAGAACCAACAACCTACTTGGAGCTCATAGAATGTTATAATAATTATAGGAAATCAAGAGCTGGTGAAATAATGAGTGCTATGATAGAAAAAGTGGATACAATTGCTAAAATCTTGCTTAAACGCCATGATATAAACTGTTGCTCTCAACAGGATACTAAACATCTTAAATTTCAATGTGGCTTTAGTGAGGAATTTTTAATTAAGAACTATAATCGGAATTGCTATATTCATTATGGGTTCGAAGAGGTAGAACAATTTGTCGTGTTTATGGGAGCCTCGGAGATCGAATCCTTCATGGTTGAGAATTATGAAACTTGTGTTGTTTGTAAGGACCTTAAAGATTATGTCTCTTCTATCCTTAATTGTTGCATAGAATGCTTCGGTAATAATCCTTATATCATTGATTATAAAGAGAGACACATTAATGCACAAGAATGCACTCACAATTTGCAGGAACCGGTGGAAGAAGAAATTGATGAACCTGAAAGCTCATTGGATGAAAAAGAGGAGGAAATTGATGAACCTGAAAGCTCATTGGATGAAAAAGAAGAGGAGAGCGACGAACAAAAGGAGGAAGAATGGATTAGCTACCCATGCCAACCTTCTAATGAGAGTAACTCTTTATCCCTTACACTATTTGATTGTCCTCCATGCTTACCGGAAGAGGTTGAATGTTATGTTCCTGTGGATTCTCTTGAAATAGTACCTTTGAGTAATACTTGTGAGAATAATTATGCTACTGTTATTTATGATAATCCATGCTACTTTGATAAATCTTATGATAATGCTTTGTTTGTGCCTGATGTCGAAATGCATGGTACTAAAGAATTTTGCTTGGCAAATGTTTATGATAAATCTCTAGATGATGGTCCTATGTTACTTGATAATATTAATTGTGCTACTAATGAAAATGGGATTGGAGAGTTCTTGACCTATTCTATGAGTCCCATATCTCTTGAGAATGATCAACTACCTTGTTATATTATTAATAAAAGTAAGTTTGAAAGCATTAAATCCACTATTCTTGAACTTGATAAAAATTATATGTTTGTGGATCATGAAAAGTATGCTGCATGTGATAGCTATATTGTTGAGTTTGTCCATGAAGCTACTGAAAATTATTATGAGAGAGGAAAATATGGTAGTAGAAATTTTCATGGTACTAATACACCTCTCTATATGCTGAAATTGTTGAAATTACACTTGTTCTATCTTCCTATGCTTGTTACTTTGCTTTTCATGAACTTGTTTATTTACAAGATTCCTTTGCATAGGAAGCATGTTAGACTTAAATGTGTTAAGGATTTGCCTCTTGATGCTCTCTTTTGCTTCAAATACTATTTCTTGCGAGTGCATCATTAAAACTGCTGAGCCCATCTTAATGGCTATAAAGAAAGCAACTTCTTGGGAGATAACCCATGTGTTATTTTGCTACAGTACTTTGTTTTATATTTGTGTCTTGGAAGTTGTTTACTACTGTAGCAACCTCTCCTTATCTTAGTTTTGTGTTTTGTTGTGCCAAGTAAAGCCGTTGATAGAAAAGTAAGTACTAGATTTGGATTACTGCGCAGTTCCAGATTTCTTTGCTGTCACGAATCTGGGTCCACCTCCCTGTAGGTAGTTCAGAAAATTAAGCCAATTTACGTGCATGATCCTCAGATATGTACACAACTTTCATTCAATTTGAGCATTTTCATTTGAGCAAGTCTGGTGCCATTTTAAAATTCGTCAATACGAACTGTTCTGTTTTGACAGATTCTGCCTTTTATTTCGCATTGCCTCTTTTGCTATGTTGGATGAATTTCTTTGATCCACTAATGTCCAGTAGCATTATGCAATGTCCAGAAGTGTTAAGAATGATTGTGTCACCTCTGAATATGTTAATTTTTATTGTGCACTAACCCTCTAATGAGTTGTTTCGAGTTTGGTGTGGAGGAAGTTTTCAAGGGTCAAGAGAGGAGGATGATATATGATCAAGAAGAGTGAAAAATCAAAGCTTGGGGATGCCCCCGTGGTTCATCCCTGCATATTTCAAGAAGACTCAAGCGTCTAAGCTTGGGGATGCCCAAGGCATCCCCTTCTTCATCAACTTATCAGGTTCCTCCCCTGAAACTATATTTTTATTCAGTCACATCATATGTGCTTTACTTGGAGCGTCTGTGTGTTTATTTTCGTTTTGTTTGTTTGAACAAGATCGGATCCTAGCAATCCTTGATTGGGAGAGATACACACTCCGCTTTTTCATATGAACACTTGTTCTTCGTTTTACTTTTAATGTTCAATGATAAAAGTTGGAAGCTACAATACTTATTGTTTGGTTGGAAAAAGAAAATGCCTCATATGTCTTGGATAATTTGATACTTGGCAATTGTTTTGAGCTCTCAAGTAGATCATAAGTTTTTGCATGTAGTTTAAACCTATTAGTGGAGAACTATTGTAGAGCTTGTTAAAATTGGTTTGCGTAATTGATCTCTCTTAAGGTCTAGATATTTTCTAGTAAAAGTGTTTGAGCAACAAGGAAGACAGTGTAGAGTATTATAATGCTTGCAATATGTTCTTATGTAAGTTTTGCTGTACCGGTTCATACTTGTGTTTGCTTCAAACAACCTTGCTAGCCTAAACCTTGTATTGAGAGGGAATACTTCTCATGCATCCAAAATACTTGAGCCAACCACTATGCCATTTGTGTCCACCATACCTACCTACTATGTGGTATTTCCTGCCATTCCAAAGTAAATTGCTTGAGTGCTACCTTTAAACAATTCAAAATTTATTACCTCTGATTTGTGTTAATGTTTTATAGCTCATGAGGAAGTATGTGGTGTTTAGCTTTCAACCTTGTCATTTACTTTTGACGGACTCTCATATGGACTAGTGGCACATCCGCTTATCCAATAATTTTGCAAAAAGAGCTGGCAATGGGATTCCCAGTCCCAAATTAATTAAACTAAATAGACACTCCTCCATGGTATGTGATTGTTGGAAGGCACCCGAAGGATTCGGTTAGCCATGGCTTGTGTAAGCAAAGGTTGGGAGGAGTGTCAT
This sequence comes from Lolium rigidum, assembly GCF_022539505.1. Taxonomy (NCBI): domain Eukaryota; kingdom Viridiplantae; phylum Streptophyta; class Magnoliopsida; order Poales; family Poaceae; genus Lolium; species Lolium rigidum. The sequence continues at coordinate 349,833,465 of NC_061513.1, read as the reverse complement.
CATCATAATAAAACTAAAATAAAAAGGCACTCCTTCATGGTATGAGATTGTTGGCAGGCACCCGAGGATTCGGTTAGCCATGGTTTGTGAAAGAAAGGTTGGAAGGAGTGCCACCCAAAAATTAAATAAAATGGGAGCCGCTCTTGAAAGTCCGGTTGGCGAGGTAGTTGGTGTACCCATTACCATTCGTTGACAACAACAAACACCTCTCAAAATTTTACTTTTTATGCTCTCTATATGTTTTCAAAACCAAAGCTCTAGCACAAATATAGCAATCGATGCTTTCCTCTTTGAAGGACCATTCTTTTACTTTTAATGTTGAGTCAGTTTACCTACTTCCTTCCACCTTAGAAGCAAACACTTGTGTCAACTGTGCATTGATTCTTACATACTTGCATATTTGCATTCATCATATTACTCTATGTTGACAATATCCATGAGATATACATGTTGAAAGTTGAAAGCAACCGCTGAAACTTATATCTTCCTTTGTGTTGCTTCGATGCTTTTACTATGAACTTATTGCTTTATGAGTTAACTCTTGTGCAAGACTTTTGATGCTTGTCTTGAAAGTACTCTCCATGAAAAGTTTTGCTATATGTTATCTACTTGTTAGCAACTATAGATCATTGCCTTGAGTCACTTCATTCATTTCATATGCTTTGTAATAGTATGATCAAGGTTATGTAAGTAGCATGTCACTACAGAAATTATTCTTTTTATCGTTTACCTGCTCGGGACGAGCAGGAACTAAGCTTGGGGATGCCGATACGTCCCCGACGTATCCATAATTTCTGTCGTTCCATGCTTGTTTTATGACAATACTTACATGTTTTGCTTGCACTTTATGATGATTTCATGCATTTTCCGGAACTAACCTATTAACGAGATGCCACGGTGCCGGTTCTGTTTTCTGCTGTTTTTGGTTCCGAAAAGGCTGTTCGGGCAATATTCTCGGAATTGGACGAAATCAACGCCAAACCTCCTATTTTTCCCGGAAGCATCCAGAACACCGAAGAGGAGTCGGAGAGGGGCCAGAGGGCCACCAGACCATAGGGCGGCGCGGCCTGGCCTGGGCCCGCGCCACCCTATGGTGTGGAGCCCCCAGGTGCCCCCCTGCGCCGACTCTTCGCCTATAAAATCCCTTTCGACCTAAAAACACCGTACCGATTGTCGAAGTCGCCAGAAACCCTCCAGAACGCCGCCACATCGCGAAACTCCGTCGCGGGAGCCAGAAGTCTCCGTTCTGGCACTCCGCCGGGACGGGGAATTGGAGGAGATCATCGCCGCCATCACCGCCAACGCCTCTACATCAACCAGCCATGTTTCCCCCATCCATGTGTGAGTAATTCCCCCGCTGTAGGCTGAAGGGGATGGTAGGGATTGGATGAGATTGGTCATGTAATAGCATAAGATTGTTAGGGCATAGTGCCTAGTGTCCGTAGTTGGTACTTTGATGATATTGTTGCAACTTGTTATGCTTAATGCTTGTCACTAGGGCCCGAGTGCCATGATCTCAGATCTGAACATGTTATTGTTTCATCAAGATAATCATTGTTTAAGGTCTTACCTATAAGTTGTATACACATGTCGCTGTCCGGAACCGATGGCCCCGAAGTGACAGAAATCGGGACAACCGGAGGGAATGGTAGCGATGTGAGGATCACATGTGTTCACGGAGTGTTAATGCTTTGCTCCGGTACTCTATTAAAAGGAGTACCTTAATATCCAGATAGTTTCCCTTGAGGCCCGGCTGCCACCTGGCTGGTAGGACAAAAGATGTTGTGCAAGTTTCTCATTGCGAGCACGCACGACTATATATGGAACACATGCCTATTGATTGCTTTGTACTTGGACACCGTTTTATTATTATCCGCAAATGCCCTGCTATGATTGTTACATGAGTTTCTCTCATCCATGCAACGCCCGTCATCCGTCCCCGTGCCTACGGTATTTTAATCCTGCTCGTTTACTAAAATCACTACTCGCTGTCTCTCGTTACTCTGCTGCTCGTTATTTCACTATCGCTATTGCTATAAACTCTGTTACTACCGATAAACCCTTGCGAGCAAGTCTGTTTCAGGTGCAACTGAATTGACAACTCCGTTGTTAAGGCTTCCAAGTGTTCTTTGTCTCCCCTTGTGTCGAATCAATAAATTGGGTTTTACTTCCCTCGAAGACTGTTGCGATCCCCTATACTTGTGGGTCATCAGTCATCCTCTGTACTCCATTGACCCTTCTAGACTTTGCCAAACACACCAGACAAGGAGTGGTACACGAACTCGTCACCAATTTGACCAGGACATGCCATGTCGTGGCATGGCATGGACATGATCATGCCATCTCTCTCTCTGCCCACCTCAGCCATGCACCACCTTGCCAACTCACTCCCTCTCAACCTCCTGAGCATGCCAGACACGGTCATCAAAGCTGCGGTGCACTGGGCACGCCGGAACGCAACGCGCCCAGACGTGCCAGTGACGTGCACACGCGCACCAGTGCGCGCACGGCGACCGCCACGGACACGCCCAGAGCACGCCTCGCCTCGCTCGCCTGCGTTACCTCGTCCTCGTCCCTCTGCGCCACCAGCTCCGCAACGTCACCAGGAACCGCCCAGACATCGCCATTGGCCCGCGGGAACGCTGTAGCCGACGACCTCGTCGACGTCCTCCGCCGCGGGTACTGCGAGCTCGCGTCACTCTCCCGTCCTCCCCTGTGCATGGTTTTCACCGAAATCAAGCGCAGCATGACCGCAGTGACATTGCCAACACACGCGCGTCATCGCCAGTCCCTCTCCGCCCCTGTAGACGCGTCGTCGATGATGACCTCACCGCCGCGCCTCAGACCTCCCTGGAGGCTATAAAAGGAGCACCCCTCCCCTCAATTCGAGCACACCATCTGCTTCCCCTCCTCACACTGACTCGCCTCGACCACCACACCTGCTCGATTAGCCACCGGAGACCTCCAATTGCAAGATCACCGCCGCTCACCGTCACCTACAATCGCCGGAGAAGGAAGCCGCCCCAGACGACGCAACTGCTACCGTTGGCTTCCTCATCGACGACAACGTCCTTGCACACACCTCCGACGACCGCCGGAGCTCCGACGAGCTCGCCGACCCCCTTCCGCCGCCGCCAGTGAGTCCCTCTCTCACCGGCGACAACGACGCATCTCGACCGTGCGATCTCCTTCTAATCGCACGGCTCTCTTTCAACGTACCGTTTCGCTGGCAAACTCCCACTGACGCGTGGCCCCCACGCTGTCAGATGGCCTGCTGCGAAGCTGGGCCGGCCCAATCCCTTCTCTCTCTGCGCAGCCCGTTAGCAGTTCCCGCCAGCCCAACTAATTCAAATTCGAAATTCCCAGTTTAGAGTTTTTTTGCAATCTGATGCTAGTTTCAAAATTGAATAGGGACAAATCAACTCGGCCAAATTTTACAAACTAGATAATGTTGGAAAGCTTAGAGTTTTATCTACACAATGCCACTGGTTTGAACCCTAGGTCGGTTATAGAATTAAAGTAGCAAAATAAACAAGACAGAGACTTTTCTGACTTCAAACAATTGTTAAAAATCAACCACAAATGCTTTTGAGTTGATTCCAACTCCCGTAGATCACTTTTAACTTACAATAATTGTTTCTGCAAAAATATGCCATGCTTACTTTGAATGATCATGGCCTAGTTTAATTAAAGGACTATATGGCTACTTCTAGTCAAAGATATTGTCCAAAACTATTTAAAAATCACATGGGAGCTTTTCTCTCATTTAAATCTTGTCATGAACATTTCAAAATGAGATAGAGACTCTGGTCATTTAGTTCTCATATGATTTGTTTGATGATATTAAATCTTTACCATGTTAGGATTAAATTGTATGAGGTGCTTCACCTCATTTAAATCATTTTCATAAATGATGAGTATGAAGAGGTTGACTTTGGCCAACCTAGGTCATATGAGATTCATGGAAGAAATTAAATCTTAATAAGATAATGAGAAGAAATTATTTTTCTTAAACAAGAAAACAAATCCACCAACTCAATAGTAGTGTGTGATGCTAGCCTAAGTGTGTGACTCATGTGTGTGCTTAGCTTAGTGCATAAGTTTGGTATGATGATTGTATTCCTCGTATTCATATTTTAGACGCTAGTACCGAGGAATACCAAAAGGAGGAGGAGGAGGGCTACTTCCAAGGAGAGGAAGACCACTTTGATCAGTACACCGACCAAGGCAAGCTAATAAACTTGCAAAGTGCAAAGCTCTACAAGAGCCATGCATCACCCTACTTTTACTTTATGCTTAATGGTCCTATCCCAAGTTTTTACTTTACAAGTTTTATTGAAATTTATTTATCAAAGTACTTTTTGGATTCATGTTTCACTTGGTTTAGAATAGCACAAGAGTACCAAACTTAGCCTAGAACAAGCAAAGCTAAGTTAGCACCCCTCATGATTAGTTGCTATTGCTAACAAATCAAATTGACTACTCTAGATGGGAACTTGGTGAAGTGAAGTGACTTGAATGATTTTTTGAAAGTGAATATGACTTGGAGAAGATGGTGATTTTTGATTAAAACTGATATTGGTTTGGATGCGATACCTTTCCAATTTACAAGTACCTCCACAATACCTGATTATGGGTAGGGCTTAACTGGAAGTTTATGTGTCTTAGTATGGGTTCCCTCTGAACAAGCATCATAGGGGTTATGCCGAGGCTGCCTCCGTTGAAAGTGAAATGATGTGAATGAGGTGAATTGTCCGGCCAAGCCCTGTGCAGTTCCCAGGCTGACGGTTTGTCTTCACTGGGAGGCCAAGCTCATGGGGAGAGGTGCCTATACTAGGATATATAAGTGAAAGGTTAAGGTTGATGATCCGCGTACCGAGTTACGATGATTCGGGGTTATTCCCGATGGATGTAATCAAATGTTGTGGCACAAGTGTGCAACCTCTGCAGAGTGTAAACCTATTCGAATAGCCGTGTCCACGGTTACGGACGGTTGGAAAGGCCATACAGTTTCCGGTGTCAGATTCTTGAAAATGTTGGTGAAGTAAATGGTGAAGGGTGACTTGACTTGAATCACAACTGAGTTGTGAGAATGACACTAATGTTCCCACTTGAGTTAGTTAGAAAATGTTGAGTCTTTTACTAAATGCTTATGAACTAAAATTGGCTTTATGCAAATAAACTTAGAGCTTAGAACCCTCTTTAGTGAAATAGTGTTACTTACCTTAGTATTAGTTTGCGAGTACTTTGAAAGTACTCACGGCTGTGTCCTTGGCTATTCAAATGGCCAGACTATGAAGATGAGCCGCAGTATGAAGATGACGGCCAGCAGGACGACTACAACAACTAGGAGTTCTTATAACGTCAAGCGTTGGCCTGTGGATTTAGATAGTCCACTACTACTACTACGCTTCCGCTTTGTAATTTTTGTGATGTTCGTTGATCAATAGATCAACTATGGTTGTAATATTGGATCAGGTGATCTACTTTCGTAAGACGATTATGGCTTGTAATGAATGATGACTTATGATATCAACTGTTATGTCTCGCAACAACATTATTCCTGGGATTGCAATGAATGACATAATAGGCATCTGGACTTAAAAATCCGGGTGTTGACACCGCCACCTCCCTGCGGTGTTGCTGCTTCGCGTAGATCACCTCGTGGGCTGCCCACTCCTCCTCTGCCTCCTGCTCCGCGTCACCCTTGAACTTCGCATCATAACATCGTCGGTGCTATCTTCGTTCTCGTCGTCGAACTCCTTGGTGTCCGAATTGTCAGTCAGGGGAGGTGGAGTCGAAGGTGGAGACGGAGGTGGAGGCGGAGTAGCCTGGTCGCCGCCGGCGCTGCTCATCATGGAAAAGCGGGTGGCTACGGTGGAGGTTGTGTGGAGGCTAGGGTTGATTAGGGGATGAGGCAGCCGAGCTCACGCCCCTCTTTGTATACACCGGGGGAAGCCGAGGGGGCGCGGCATGCTTGGAAACAACATTAATTTCATTGGCAGAGGTGGGTGGCGGCACGCGGTAGGGGAGGCATCACCATTAACATGGCGCCTATTGCCGAAGTTGATGCCTCGTCGTCAGTACTTTCACGTTTGAGAAGATGCATCGACCTAGGTCGCTGCTAGGCGGCCCGTGGGAGATGCTAGTGGTCACGTTGCGCGACCGTGCAGCGTCCACCGAGACGCATCCGAGACGCAAATTTGGGCCGTGTCTACGTCTCCACGGACAGTCCAGTCACTATGCATCGGACCGATGGGACCGGGTGCAGGCGCGATCGCGCGGTCACAAACGGGCGCTCCACGTCCGTTTGCGCCGGGCCGTTGCAGATGCCCTAACCTTATTTGATCTGCTTTCGCCCCTTGTCCACCTCTCGCCCCTTGTCCACCTCTGATCACATTATATTGCTTCTCGGCACTCAATATTTGTAGTGCAAATCAATAATCAATCAAATTAACTTTGGCGGTTGCTTCGGTGCACACCCCTAGCTTCCTCCCCTCCTCCAAACTCAAAGACAAGAACGGCTGAGATCGCTCGATACCTCTTTATAAGGTATGAAGGTATTTTACAAATAATTAATGAATAATTTAGTTTATATGCTATTCCATAGATTCTGGCTAATCCATTTCAAGAGAGGAGCTTTTCTAAACCATGATTCAGCTATTCCACATATTCCGGCTAAATGATAATAGATTATGTTTACTAAGACACATCCCTCAATATTACGCTAGAGTATTCTAGAGGTATGAGCATCTCCACCGGCATGGAATAATGCTGAATTGAAATGGAATATAGGGGTTACTTTTATTTTCATTTTGTCTCGTGCTTCCATAAACCCCCAAGACTGGAACATTTTCGTGAGTGAAACACAAAGACGGCTGATATTACACGATACATATTTAGAATTAGGGATAAGATAGCTAACATCAAACGGTACCACGATACCCCTTCGGGTGTTTACACTATTTTAAAATTTGGAGGTCTATAGAAGCACAAGCCACTTTTATTTTTTCCTTAAATTATAGGATTTCAAATAGATGCCGTGCAATAATGTTGATTTAAATGTTTGTTTCTATAGTATAATAAAACAAATCGAATCAAATTCATGGATCTACCACGTCATCGGTTATGAATCCATAAATAAGAATAATAAAATATCTTCGAGGCCAATAAGGGCATTAAACGAGAAACCTATCATTGAGGGGATTAATCCGATCGGCCGGTGGAGGATACCTGAGGCATACGACCCCTACCTGTTCTACCATCTTCCATCAACGAGATCGGTGGAGGGGCAACAGTGAATATAAGTTTTAAGGCAACAAGGGCCACGCCCTACTTCCATAATCTTTTCCAGGATCCGCCTTGCAAGAAGCGTCAGCGATGATGATGACGATGATGATAATGATGACGATGATGATGATGATGATGATGATGATGATGCGTGCACTCCAATGAAGACATGAGATCTATGATTAGACAATGTTGACCTGCACCCGCCCCGTGCCATTGATGAAGGTGCTAGCTTGAAGTGCATAACCTTTGGGGATGAAAATCCCGAGATCAACCAATGATTGGCCTCATCATCATTAGTGCACATGCGAGAAACCCTTCTCGAAGGAGTTTTCTATGGGTTGTTTGCTTTCTTTGTTCGATCACTTGTCATAGGTCTTGTGGTAGGTTATGGAGATACTATCGCGAGGCAGACCCCCTATGATTTTTTTGACCGATTTATATAGAACAGATGCCTCGCTTTGCTTGGATTTTTTTAGTAATATATGGTTGTGTGCATCTGTTGATGTAGAGGTCGAGGGTCAACCTCCATTTCAAAAAGTTGTACCCCTCTTCTCATTGTATGTGATAGGTTTATTTAGTTTTATGAGTAAATATTTGACTTTACGATCCAATTGTATTTTACCTTTAGTAAACAAACATTCATATTAGATTAAACAAATCAAATTTAAAATTAAGGTAAATACCTGTCATAAAACTAAAAGTTATATCAACTTTCTTTAAATTCAATTTCTCTACCTTCATTGTTTGTATCTTGATATCAATCATAAATTTAATAACTGAAATGGCATAGACCAAATTGCACAAATTTGACAAACCACTAAGATTTTTAAAGCTATCCATCCTTGCTAGGTCTGAAACCATAACAAAAATATCATGGTCCATATAGACAACAACGGTGGCTAGAAGGATGACCGTGGGCATCTACATCGAGTGATGCACATGGCCGTATATAATTAATTATTAAAATATGTCAAGAAAAAGCCAAGCATGGATGTTGAACGAACCAGCTACAACAATAAAGAAAAAAATCCGATGTCATACAAAAAGGACTAGTCTCACGGTACTATCTCTACAATCTGACCTACGACATACTCAAATACCTCGTAGGTATATTTGAGTATGACAACATCGAACAGTTTACTGCTGCTGGAGAGAGCCTTCAAGAAGGATCGGCACACGTAGTTAGATGTTGACGAGTCCAATAAGGTCGAACTCAGCATTTTCATTCCTAGATATGAGCTTCAAGCCAGATACCTTCAACAAGTTAATGACACATGAACATCAACTTTGCCTGATCAAGCCGTATGCTAGAGCTTGTGTTTCCACGAGAGGTATGCACACACTTGTCGTTCCGTCATTGTTAGTAACCTATCAACGACGACTTATGACTTGCCGGACTCCAGCGTTGAGAGAGTTCACTGCCCGCCCACAGCGCTGTAGAAGATGTCGGACGCAGGTTTTGGACCTCTTGGTGTGTGATTCCCACATCACCCCAGAGCTGAAGAGGCCTCCTAGGCAAGGGGAACTTTTTTTTCGAAATGGGAGGATCACCCCAGTCTCTGCATCAAAGTGATGCACACAGCTGTTTTTTATTAACCAAGTTCGAAGTATCAAAGTTTTACAACTCACTTATCAACTAAAGTTGCAGCATAAATCAGCCACTTAAAAAGATTGCAGGATGCTTTATTTCTTCTAAACATCGCCAAGTCTCTTAGTGTGCAACTAGCCACCCTGGCTGAAGATAGCCCGAACGATCGCCATCCAGCGATTGCATCCAGTATCCATAGGCTCCCTTTGTTCCGGTGGCAGGAGGTAGGATCACATGTGAATCGAAGAAGCAGCCCTGTGGATAACCTGCAAATTTTTTGGTTTTGAACATCTGTTAAAAACAACCTTATTTTGGCAATTCCAAATTGCCCACACTAAAGCGCAAACCCCTACACGAATTCGAGCTTTTGTTTGTTTGTCTATCCCATTCAACCAATTTTCAAAAATATTATTGATACTTGTGGGAGGAGGTATGTTATAAGTGAAATGGACAACTCGCCAAACAATACGTGAAAAAGAGCAGGATATGAAAAGGTTGTCAATTGTCTCCTGAGAACAACAAAACACACATTTAGTACATGCTGTCCAATGTCTTTTTGCAAGAATCCTTCATTAAGATCACCTTGTTATAAAGAAACCACATAAAAATACTAATTTTTAGTGGAACCTTTATTTTCCACAAGTACTTTTTAAGAAATATTGTGTGTCCATTCATACAATCGGCAAACATGGATTTAACTGTAAAAAGTCATGTACTGGTAAGGTGCCATTTAAATCTATCCGGTTCAACATTTAAATGAATATTCATTAGCCTTGTTACCAAATGTATCCAAGCATCCGGTTTCTCCCCGATTAAAATTCTATTAAACCTTATGTTCAACGGATTTTGAGAGTCCTGACTATGTTATATAAAGTTGGGTATTGATTTGCTAATGAAGTATCCCAAGCCAAGTGTCTTCCCAAAATCGGGTCCCTGTGCCATCCGCCCATCCATAACACAAAAAGATCCACGATTAAAAAATTCATTTTTAACCCCCATTAATCCTTTCCAAAGAGGCCAATCAATTGGTTTTGTTTAAACTTGGGAAAGCGTTTTGCCATAGAGGTATTTATTAGAAAGTAGTTCCTGCCACACTCCTTCCTCTGAGAGAAGTTTAAATAACCATTTGCTAAGCAGGCACTTATTCTTAATATCTAATACCTCAATACCTAGACCCCCTTGGCCTTTGGGTCGACAAATAATGTTCCATTTAGTAAGTATGTACTTCTTTTTGAGCTCATCGCTTTGCCAGCAGAAACGAGACCTGTAATAATCCAATCTCCTCCGAACACCTTTCGGTATTTCAAAAGAAGATAGTAGGAACATAGGTAGGCTTGTTAAAACTGAGTTAATTATGACTAATCTATCCCCATAGGAGAGTAATTTTCCTAACCATGAAGCAAGTTTTTTTTCGAACCGATCTTCTACCAGTTTCCATTCTTTATTAAGCAATTTCCTATAATGAATATGAATGCATAGGTACATAAACGGGAGACTGCCTATTTCACAACCAAATATTGTTCTGTAGTCATTCTCATTGTCCTTGGCCTTACCAAAACAGTATAACTCACTCTTATGAAAATTAATTTTTAAACCGGATAGTTGCTCAAAGATAGCTAAAATCAACTTCATATTGAAGGCTTTTGCTAAGTCATGTTCCATGAACAGAATAGTATCATCCGCATATTGAAGTACTGAAATACCACCATCTACTAAATGAGGCACTAAACATCCAACTTATCCATCCTCTTTTGCCCTTGCAATGAGAATAACAAGCATGTCGGCAACAATGTTGAAAAGAATAGGGGACAAAGGATCACCTTGCCTAAGGTCTTTCAGCGTTTGAAAGTAGTGTCCAATATCATCATTAACTCTAATGCCTACACTTCCTCCCTGTACCAAATCCAGTCGCACTAAACATGCGGGAAGCCTTTCATTCTTAAAGCTTGTTGAAGAATGTCCCATTTGACTTTATCATAAGCTTTTTCGAAATCAATTTTAAAAAGAACACCATCCATTTTCTTCTTGTGAAGTTCATGAATAGTCTCGTGTAAAATCACCACACCCTCTAAAATGTTTCTACCTGGTATAACCGCCGATTGTGTTGGTCTAATCACTTTGTGTGCAATCACAGTTGCTCTATTAGTGCCGACCTTAGTAAAGAATTTGAAACTAACATTTAAAATACAAATCGGCATGTATTCCTCGATTCTACTTGCATCTTCCTTTTTGGGTAGGACGTTATTACTCCAAAATTGAGTTTGTATAACGGTAGATCCCCATTTTTCAGCTGAACGAAGAGGGCCATCAAGTCAACTTTAATGACTAGCCAGAATTTCTGATAAAACTCCGCATGAAACCCATCTGATCCTGGTGCTTTATTATGCTCCATGTTAGATATGGCCTCGAACACCTCCTCCCCCGTGAAGGGTGATATGAGGATATATTTTTCTTCATCAGATAACTAAGCAATATCATGAGTGACTTCTTCCCTCAAAGAAATGAAACTAGGTGCCGGTGCACCAAATAGTTGTTTATAGTACTCAGTTATGAAAGTCTTGAGGTTTTCTTGACCCACAATGGTCCCCTCATCTTGTTCAAGTTGGAACATACGTTTCTTCCTATGGTTTACCGTTAGCAGTTAGGTGAAAATATTTCGTATTATTCCTACTTCTTGTATATATTTAACCTTTGCTTGTTGAGCCCACTTGGTCTCTTCATCACGACGCAAATTTGCTAAACATTCATCGGCTTCTTTTTCTGCTGCCCTCTCGGCCGCATTAAGCGGGAATACTTCCGCTTTTAAATCTAATTCATCTATTAGACTAGTCAGTCTTTCTTTCTCTTTCTTATAGATGCCACTTTGATTTTTTTTTTTTTGAGAAACACAGTACAAACGCAGACGCTCACATACACGCGCATACACTCACCCCTATGAACGCACACACGCACACCCCTACCCCTATGAGCACCTCCGAAAGACTGAGCCGGCGGATTGGATCTTGAAATTGACGAAGTCACCACAGGCGCCTCGCTGTCGACGGGAACGTCGCCTCCCACTGAATGAATATTCCGCCTTTGATTCTTTGCCCAACCTCGCAAAAATTGCCTCAAATGGCGAATTTTAATCTACCATCTTTCGATTGGGGTGGTACCAAACTGAATGGCATTCCATTCATTTACCACTAAATCATAAAATCCTTCCTGGCGCATCCAGGAGAGTTCAAATGAGAAGTGGTTTTTGTTACCAAGGTGAGATGAGTCCCCTGAATCGATAAACAAAGGTGTATCATCAAACCCCGTGCGGGTTATTGCATGCACCAACACTAGTGGAAATTTTTGTTCTCATTCTACTTAGGCTAAAACACGATCTAGTTTTTCGTAGGTTGGAATTTCTCTCCTATTAGCCCAAGTAAACTGTCTATCAGAGAGAATAATCTCTCGCAGATCAAGACTCTGATAGCATTAAAAATAAAAGACCAACGAGCATTAAAATTATCATTATTTTTTTTCCTCTTTCCTTCGAATTATATTAAAGTCACCACCTACCAACATAGGTGGACTTTCAGATTCACAATCAGGTTTAAGTGCTTCCTGGGCGGCCCCATACACACCAACAAGAATCCACTCAAAACCATCTAACTTGGACTTAATAAAAAGCTTAACACAGAAATCTCCTGACTCCACTTTTTGGATCAAAATGGTCTCCATATTAATTCCAACTAGGATTCCTCCAGACCGCCCATGAGGTGGTAGACAATACCAAAGAAAATCAAGACCTCTAGACCTCCCATGAGGTGGTAAATCCGTGGCGGTGTGGTTGGGTTTAAATAAATCGGTAAGCTTTTGAAAAAATTATAATTACACTGAATAAAGTAACAGTAAAACGTAACCATCTATGGCTTACCACAACGATTTGATACTCTAAACCGTCCGATCATCATACTGAACATCCAGATCGCTCCACTTGTCCCGCTGAACGTGGTTGCTTCATTTTGACTGCGTCCCGCTCGCGTTCTGGACCAGCCAACAACGTGACTGGGCTGCTTCTCTCGAAATGGACCTGGGCGCCTTGTCGTTAACCAGGCCGAAACCATGAGCACAACGTACTAACAGATTTTAGATGGGCCTTTGCGGTTCGCCCAGCCCAGTTCCCCGTTAACATTTCCTTGCGTCCCATATTCGGGAAGGTGGAGCGGCCGCAGGGAACTGGGGAGGCCATGGTGGTGCCGCGCCGCGTCGTCACCTCCATTGTTCCATATCACATTTTCCAGTTGCCCTTCTTCCTCGCTGCAGTATCAACTGAGTTGTTGTTCTTTGTTTCAGAAGATACGTCTGGTGGCCATGACCTCCACTCTACAGCGACCCCTCCGGCGGCGGTGACACCCAACTTTCAGCCTCTAGGATGGCGAAGGCCAGCGGTCAGCCGGTCACATGTCCATGGGGTCGCTTCGTATTCGAGATCGCCTTGATGCTCCGGCACATGCTGTGGGTAAACTCCATCATGTCACCTGGTCCCGTCAGAATGTCAGATTACTCCTCTTATCGATTCTTCTTGTATATATGAGGGTCCTTTTGTGATGGCAGCGGAGAAGAAGGCCGCAATGGTGCCCGACAGAGATTTAGTGGGACGGCTCCTGCATGCGGATGGCAGGTTCGTCGTATTCTGTTTCTCGTTGACATACGTCTGCACGATATTTGTACAGAAAGAATTCCCTTTTTTTTTTACTTGCAAGCATATGTAGCAGGATTCAGAGTTTTTCCTGTAAATCCAATTTGTCACAGCTGATGCTGCGAAAATAGGAAATGAAACTTACGAATGGCGATGATGTATTACCTGCTAGAAATCCAATAGGAAAGGATAAGATAATTCTTGCCATCTGAGACCACCCTCTTACCTTATTTTCGAATTGAGGAGCTCATCGCCACTGATTTCATTGAAACTGATAAAACACAATCATGCCTACCAAAGCAGGATCAGGAAACAGTTCGCCAGAACAAAAAAAAAACTGAGACAATCAGCAACACCTGACCACGAAACTAAGAACTGGCGGTACAGGTTATTATCAGAATGTTGACCAACGGGGGAATGATCCCTCCCTTGGCTATACGTTGTTAGGTAGAAATGAGATTCTCCCCGCGGATGGACGCTAGGATGATAACCCGATTAAAGTTCGCCCCTCCCGCGAAATTACCGCGAGATGGAGATTCGAACCCGGGTGAACTGGCTGCGCACTCGCCTTGCCTTGCCACTGAGCTGGAACTCAGTTCTCAGAACAGGAAACTTCGGAACATTATAGCAACCATTTATCTTCGTGTTGAATTGAGTGGCATCCACTTTTGGTACGGTATTGGCGATGGTGGTCTGTGGCAAAAAAGAGCAGTGGTTTATGGTGCCAATTAATTATGGTTCGCAACAAGGCATGGAAGTGGCGGTGGCAGACAACTTGTCAGATGCAGGTATGCTCTCTCTCTGTCTCATTCTCTTATCTCTTGCTTATTTGCTTATCAGTTCCCTTTAATTTATATTTGTTCTAAATGCACAGGATAGGGCTCGAAGCAATTCCGTTTTGCTGACTTTGAATATTAGCATTAGCATGTAACCAATGTTAGACTAAATCCTGAGGATACACATGTATAAAAATTAAAAAGGGTATATTGCTGCTCCAAACAATTATGGGTAGACTTGAAATCATTGATCCTCCCTGTGCAATGACACAAGCTTGTCTCCATCTGTCTCAAATTCTCAAGAACAAGATTACACATAAACGAAATAACTAAGTGGGGCAAATGTATATGCCACTATGCCAGAGTTAGACTGGGATGCCCGTGCTGCAGCAGCCGAGTCCTCCCTTTCTTTCAGTCTTCAGGATCTATGTCTTTAAAAAATTCATCACTTGAACTGCATGTATCAAAGCAGTCAAGGGAACTAGTGTTTCAGGTGTAACTCAGTTCGCTAACAATGCAATAAAAAGCCGTATGCATCGGTTGATGCAGAGGCTCGGGCTTTTCCCATTTCGAAAAAAGAACAAATCAAACATATTAGGGAGGATGCGGAAACAAATAAATCTGAAGATGAATTCATCCATGCATGGGCACTAGGATTCTCAATTGCACATATCAACAGAAACTATGTCGATATTAAGATGGCATCCATCTAATTTCAGCTTCTCTCAGTTCTCCATTTCCAAGGTCGGTAGCAATAATCCTTTATGCTATTTGATTTCATTTAGAGGTAAGTTTGTCTTGTACATTTCATGCATACACATATTGTGTGCATATCCTGTACACTCTCAAGTTTGTGCCATATATACAGGCTACTGTAGTACAGTCAGTACTTATCTTTCGACTGTTCAGAACATCAAACTGATTGTAGCCCATTATTCTATGGAAAACTACTTTTATACCATCAGGTTTCATTTATTAGATGGTGAGGTGAATTGGAGATTTTATGGGCAAGTTTGTCTCCTTCTCCCGCCTTAACATATAGTTTTTATTTTAAATGCAGCCCAAGATACTGGATTTTTCTCTCTAATGTACATGTCGTGTGTCTAAAGGTTTCAGCAATATAAAAGAACTTTAATCAGACATTATTTGATACTTCAACATTCTTATGTATGAGTTACTACTGAGCTTAAGAATAAAGAGACAAAGTAACTAACAAAGTATTGTTATTCTCGCGTTAGAGGTATATCATACTTGGTTCAAAGCGGCCAGCTGATCAAAAGTTTTTTTTATTGATGACATTTAAACCCTTTGGTGATGCCACTTGAGTTGAAAGCATATACCTTGCAACTCGTTGATGATGTGCATTGTTTACATTATTAATATATAAAAAACAGTAAAATACATGTGGGGTGTATTCTACTTATGACATTGTGCCTTTCTAGAACAACAATTACTATGAAAGATGTTAAATATGGAAAAGCTCATATAATTAGGCATGGAGGCATGGTAAAGATATTTGCAACGCTTATTGTGATATTTGCAATATTCTTCAATTTTCACACAAATGTCGACGAACTGAAAGAATTTTGCCACTTTTTGTAATGTTGATCTTAAGTGGAAATACTTTTGATCATGAAATAAGTATTCATATTTGAGGCATTGGGTTCTGGCCATAATAATTTAATTTCCACTTGATTTTCATTATGGTGCGTTACACCGAGGAATTGTAACCCAAATGTTCTAATTATATCATATGTTTGTACAGCTCAATTTTTTATGCATTTTTTAAGGGCGCAGCAAAGCGCGCTTTAATGCCCTAGTATAGTAGGAACATGTATAGTGTAATGTGCTTTGAGAGGTGGTGAAGCCGTGAAACAAATAATCGGGGTTTTCTTAAGCTTTGGTACTTATTTATATAAGCCAAATGCTTAACCAGGCATTTCTCCAAAAAAAAAAAGCACTACCACTTAGGAAGAAGTCGCTTTATTTTTCTAAGAATCACACTAAGCACCTTGCACTATTTATGGCCTAAGGGGGAGATAAACTTTGTTGACGTACATTTGCCGGAGCATTATCAAGGCTCTAAATTTCCATGCCAAAACTCAACCAGGGACGGTCCTGAGATTTCGGAGGCCTGGGCGAAACTAAAATTTTGGGTCCCTCTTATTACTTTTTTTCACATGTATGAGATGATGAAAAATAAATACTTTTAAGTATACATAATTTTAATATTCATGTAAAACAGATACCTTAAAAGTTTCACCCCCAATTCCTAGAAGCAAAATCCGTGACGTTGGAATCAATATATAACTCGTCCATTAACTTTTTTTCGATGTATAGAGTTGCCAAACGAGCTAACCCCGCTCATATAAATAAGAACAACAACTGCCAATCAAAATTCAGAACCCGAATTATAGGCGAGCATATAGTAGAATTTCAAGAGAACTGCAGCGGGCGTTCTTACCCTCTATCTTAATCTAATACGTAGATTGGATGATTGGCTGATTGATGACGGCTGGACTGGAACTGCCAACTGGGACGGCCACCGGTCGGCGGACTAGCAGGCAGCACAGTAGTCCGCAGGATGGGAGCAGTCAGCATATCGTCTCGCGATCGGTCGGTCGCAATCGGCGAGAGCGAGGGCAGGAACCAGGAGGCCTGGGCGATAGCCACGAACCGCAAGAGGGCAGATAGGGAATCGAGGCGCCGGGCTCGGGCAAATTGGCGATGTTTCACATATCGATAGATGGAACGGATTTCAGGCGCTGACTCAAGTCGTCGCCGGCCAGCCGGATTGGAAATCATTAGGAAAAGAAAAGGTCCAACTGTAGACCAAGCCTATCTAAAATAGTATAACTGCTTTTTTTTCACTCTATACAGAAAATATGGCCCCCCAATTTTTCTGGGCCTAGGGCGGCCGCCCCGCCAGACCCTCCCCAGGGCCGGCCCTGAACTCAACATGCAACCCTTATCACCATCACACATGAGTGTCAATGTGCACAGATAGACAGGCACTGCAAGTTTAAGAGGGTTCATGCACAACCCAGGCTTGAATCTTAGTACAAACTCGAGGTGGACAGGACTCTCTTTTCTAAAATGTTTACACGATCAAATCCACACGGCTTAGTAAAGCTCACAGCAAACTGAACTAGCACACATTAACATATCAGAACACTGATGGCTTTTTTTTTCTATACCACCTTGCTTCAACATCCAGGACCGAAGGGAGCCATTCAACATTTCTTCAGGAAATCAATTCCTCCCATCTTGCACATCGAAGCAACCTGAGAATCACAAACACGTGGGGTCATTTATGTTCAAGAATAAACATCGATCATGCACGGTTTGCGATCAAGATCGAATATGTTTCAAGCAAATCGGACTCAAAGTACTCAATCAACTGACTAAAAAATAGAGAAACAATGATCAGGGCAATTACTTACCACAACACAGGTGGAGGAACCAACGCTTGAATGGGTTAGTTTGTGCTATGCTTATATTGCTACCCTGCATTGGCAACCGAAAAGCCAGCGCTTCTATAATTTATTTGAAAGTAGATAATTACAAGACGTAACACTAGATATACCTGAGTGTTTAGTTGCGCGAAAATGGCCTTCACGTCTTCAAACACTATGTCCGGTTGCCTGTTACCATCAACCTGAGAGGGCAGGGCACAAACAACAACAGGTCACTATTCTCATAAAAAAAACACGTAATTTGAAAAAAAAACATTTCCATTATAGTATCCACATTATCAAAAATAGTCAGAGTGTAGGGAGTAGGGACTATAATTTCCACATATTGCATATTGCATATTGCACTCCATATTCTAAATTACCCTTCGGAGCTTCCCCATTTTCTCATAGTGCTGAATAACAGGCAGAGTTGATTCCTGGAAAACTTCAAACCTCCTCCTGATGGTTTCAACGTTGTCATCATCTCTTCCCTGCAAACGAGAGTGGCATGTTAATCAAAATGAAGGGTTGGGACTAAGAAACAACAAGCACATAACCTGATTTCGGTGAAGAATGCGCCGCTCCATCTCTTCCCTCGAGCAATCAATCAATAGTACGAACTCAGGGTCAATGTTAACCTGATGCACAAATATGTAAATGCGAAACGCACGCACAGCAAAAGATTGTACTATTTTCAGTACTACTCATAGGTACTGTACATAAAAGCATTCTTACGATTTTCTCGTACGCTTGGCGGTTCACTTCATTCCGTGGAAATCCATCAATAAGGAACTTATCATTTCCACTTGCAAGGATGGCCTTCAACAGTAGCCTGACGATGATCTCGGAAGATACAAGCTTTCCTTCATGCATGAGATTCTTGATCATTGTACTGGTTTAAACAGGTAGACATTAGAAAGATACCGAGATAATGCTGAAAAATGCAGGAGTTTAGTTACAGGAACTGGGACTGGATTAATACCCTTGCTCGGTATTCGATTTAGCTTCTTGCCGGAGAAGATCTCCAGCACTCAGATGGGTAAACCCAAACTGGTTCACAATCTTGGAGCACTGAGTGCCTTTGCCACTGCCAGGCCCTCCTGGAACAGCAGTATATGCAATGTACTTATCAGCTCAAGGAGTTAATAAGCAGGGTATATCATACTAGTTCAGAAGAAGTGGTACCTATGACAAACACAATTTTTAACTTTTTGCCGGGGGGCATTGAACCATCGTAACCCTGCATCACCCAAACTAGTAAACCGGCACAACTTGAATGTTATAACAATTGACACAAAAGTACTGGAGCTACCTTGTTTGCACCTGCCATCTAGCCGGGTCCTGGAAACAACAGGTCGGCAGAAACAACAATTCACTGGGAATGCAGCAGGTAGGTTTACAGATTGAGACAAATAACAGGGCTGAACGAAAAAGGCGAACAGGGATCGATAAAAGTTACACGCAAAGCCAAAGTGGCCCATTCTACAATGAGCCTTGTTCCCACTCTGTGACCGTGACCAGGCATGCAGCTATTTTCCAAATTTCCTTTTGGCACTTGCACACACACGTATGCTTTCACTGGAGACTTCAGGAGACATTAATTTTGAGGTTCGTCTAGAAATTCCATCGCAATGGCACACGTGGATCCAAATCGTGTCTTATTTCGAAAAGAACACAAACATGTTGGGTGCTGTCACTGGAAATCCTTCCAGCTGCCCACCGGTGAATCCTGGTGATCGTTGGCGCCAGGAGATTGCCTCTGAGGAACTCATTCAGCGAGCACGTATGCTTCAGTTCTCAAAACTGTAAAATCGAGTTTCCTTTGTAGTTTTTCTCTTTAGTGTTTCTGCGTTCCTGTACTTAAGGAACTGAGCTATGCTAAAAAAACCTGTCACACTTGTGGTTGCGTTTCTAATGGAACCAGGGGGTGTGACCCCTTTAATTCTAAAAACTATACAAGTCATGTGATGGTGTTGTGAAGTGGAGCTGCTCGAATTAATCAGACGATATAATATTTAACAAATTAGCTTCAGGGCATAGTCAGAGATGACAAGGAACTAGCAGCTGAATGAAACAAAAACCATCATGTTCTGACCTTCGGGGTTCTCTCTACATATTCAAGAACAGTAGCACTGTTCAGAATTAAGGTCGAGTAAGGTTCTTGCTTTTTGAAGGGTGGAGTACTAAGATTATATGCTCCACATTCGAAGAGAAGAAAACATCCAAAAAAAACCACCACCAAAGATTCCAGAAGAAAGCACCATAGAAGTCCACATAAAAGAAAGGGAATGAAGATTTTAATGTGATTTCCATCCAAGGTAAAGCAGCTAGATTGACGAAAATAGGGAGGAGGAGGAAGCTTACCGGAGAGAGCTTGCTGTTCTTGGGAGCGGTAGTGCGACGGCGATGCAGAGGAATTCGATTCTGCTGGCGGGTGGCCTCGAGAAGAAGGAAAGGTAGTGGTCGATTTGTGCAAAAAGAAGTGACGAGAAACGAGGCGAACAAGGCAAAGCCAGAGGCACGGGGAGAAAGAGATTCTTGACACGTACTGCTGCATATTATGCATACATGTATGGCGGCTTTTATTTCCCCCCAGCTAAATAAAGTTAGAGAAGTTTTGTTCTGCAAGTATCGTGACGATGCATGTTTATGAGAGCTACCAACAAAGTAAAATAATAGTTACAAGATATTTCCCGCGCACACAATGGTTTAATAGAAATATAATAATGTTGTTTCTTTCGTTCGCTTTATAACCAATCTGAGGTTGGATGTGTAGAATGGTGGTTGTATCCCAGCTCAACAGAGTTCAAACCCAGGTTTGACATATGGGTGTCTCATCAAGGCGGAATATTCATTCAGTGGGAGGCCACGTTCCCGTCGACAGCGAGGCGCCTGTGGTGACTTCATCAAT
This sequence comes from Lolium rigidum, assembly GCF_022539505.1. Lineage (NCBI taxonomy): Eukaryota > Viridiplantae > Streptophyta > Magnoliopsida > Poales > Poaceae > Lolium > Lolium rigidum. Next base: position 349,812,770 of record NC_061513.1, on the reverse strand, counting down.
TTCAAGATTCAATCCACGAGCTCAGTATTTTGGAGGTGCTCGTAGTGGTAGGGTGTGCGTGTGTGCGTTCATAGGGGTGGGTGTATGCGCGTGTATGTGAGCGTCTGCGTTTGCACTATGTTTCTCTAAAGAAAAAACCACAGAGCTGAACAGATACGAGGTAATGAGGAGAACCTCTTACAAAGCAGATTAAAGTGTTTGACACGAGAAAAATGTCCATGAAAGACAGACGCGCTACGTTGAGGGAAAGGATGGTAGCGTGTTTCTCTCATGCGCCGGGTAAAGAAAATAGGTGCAGGCGTGCCAGTGTATCGTAATACACAAGAAAAAGATAGGGAAGCATGCATTTCATTAATCTCTCTTGGAGAAACAAAGTACAAGTTCCCGAATACAAAGTGCTCCGTGGCCTGCTCGCGCGGCTAACGTGACTATGGCGATTGTGATCTCCTGGTTCCCGGGACCTCGGAAGGCACCCGGTTAATTACTCCCGTGGGTTACGCCGTGAGACACCTCTGATTAAGCCGTGTGGTCGTTTTCGTCATCTGCGCTTCACGTTCTCCATGCATGATGTGGTGGTTGTGTGTGTGTGGGCAGCGGCAGAGCCCGTGTCCTCGTCGGTACACGCGCCGCAAGTAGCGTGGCCTTTGCTCCGGCCACGCCCGCCCTTGCCATCGTGCTTCGTCGGTCTTGACGATGTTGGTGTAGGTTGGGTTGGAGTAGCATGAGTCCGCTCAGCTGGGACTTCTCGACGACCAGCAGCCTTGTCGGGGTGCGCAAGGGGTATATGCCAAGCGGGAGTAAGTTGTCGTTGGAGATTGGCGTCGGTGTGAAAACCAACGCACACGCGCAAGTCAGCATGTCCAAGGGCGGTGCCTCGTCTTGGCCTGACGCCAAGTCTATGACCGTCATCGTAGACGAGGACGCCGTATCACGAACTCGTGGAGAGGTGGTCTCAAAGGTGTCGTCTCGCCTCGCCTCGAATGGTGTAGGTGGCGCCGCGCTGCGCGCCAGCATGCCTTGCGTGGATGTCGTCATCGCGCCCCGTGGGCGTCGTGGAGAGGGCGATGCGATTCACGCCGACAGCCTCCTCACGGGTGTCGTCCTCGTCATGGTGGATGGCGCCGGGCTGTACGCCGGTAGCCCCGACGTCGTCGTTGGTGGCATGGTGTAGAGTTGAAGATGGCGTCGCGCTGCACGCCAGCAACCCCGGGCGTTGTCGTCGCGCCCCATAAGTGTGGTGGTGATGGCGCCGCGCTGCACGCCGGCAGCCTCGGCACGGACGTCGTCGCCGCGCTTCACGAATGTGGTGTTGATGGCGCCGCGCTGCACGCCGGCAGCCTCGTCAAGGTCATCGTCGTCGCGCCTCGCGGGTGCCATGGAGATGGTGCCGCACTGCCCGCTGATAGCCTCTTCGCGGACGTCGTCGTCGTGTCCCATGGGAGTGGTGTTGATGGCGCTATGCTACGAGTCGGCAGCCTCGTCGCGGATGTCGTCGTCGCGCCTCGCGTGTGCCATGGAGTTGATGGCGCCGCACTACACGCCGGTAGCCTCGTCGCGGACGTCGTCGTCGCGCCTCGCGGGTGCTATGGCGTTGGCGAAGCGCTGCACGCCGGCAGCCTCGTCAAGGTCGTCGTCGTGGTGCCTCGCCGGTGCCACGGAGATGGTGCCGCACTGCCCGCCGACAGCCTCCTCGTGGACGTCGTCGTCGCGGCTTGTGGATGGTGAAGATGGCGCCGGCGTTGCACGCCGGCAGCCTCCTCGCGGACGTCGTCGTCGCGGCTTGTGGTGGTGTTATTGGCGCCGCGCTACACGCTGGAAGCCTTGTCGCGGGAGTCGTCGTTGCTGTGGCGGATGGCGCCGGGCTGTACGCCGACGGCCCTAACGTCGTTGTCATCGGACTCCAGCTCCGAGGGTCACCGTGCAGCCGTAAGCATGTGTGCGTGTCTTGGAGAGAAAGAGAGAGAGGAAGAAGAAATACTCAACGTGATTCTCACCATTGGGAAAACTCAGCTTCAGCTCCATTGATCTCCTCCGATCTTGCTCCTAACCTGTACGTCAAGTGTTGTTCTTGGTTTGATTTTTTCGAAAAAAGTATATATTAATATCAGAGATACCAATTACACATAGCATCTGCAACAACACACTGTCCTAGCGACATTACGGATACACACAGCCAAAAAAGAAAGAAGAATTACCAAAAAAGAAAAACCCCGCTACAATGATCTAATCCTTTAAACAACATCACTAACACCACCATGACAGCACCAAAAGTTCAGCTTCTCCAAAAGCGACGCCTCCAAGAAAGTAACAGTGCACCAGCGCTGTCGTTGCCCGATCATACATCTTAGGTTTTCACCCTGAAGAAAATCCTCACTCTCAAAACAATGCATTCAACAAGAACATTGCCAGGCACAACCAATTAAAGTCAGACCTTAGATTTTCACCCTGAAAGGTAAGATTTTGAACTTCTCATGTGCAGTCGCCCCCACTCGCATGCCGCTGCTCCAAAGACACCGATCATGAAGCCAATTCCTCCTCGCCACCCAGACTCGAGCCACCATTGCAAGACCACATATCTCAGCTTTCATGTCATTCTCCAGCCAGCACCACGGAACGAAAACATGCTCCATGATAATAACCGCCAGCAGAGCTTCGAAACGCTCCCTCTGAAACCAAACGGCCAGATTAAAAACATGGATGCGCTCGACCGAATTCCACCCGATCCGGCAACCTCCAGGCTTGAATCGCCCAATGGAGCGCCGGCGGAGCCTTCCGGAACACGACACATCCGCCATATCGATGAGGACAGGCACCGGCAGATCTGCATTTTGGCGCGAGAAGAAATCTAAGGACCACCGCCATTATTCGCAAGACTAGCAGGTCCCCACACCGTTGGTCGTCTCCAAAACTGAGAAGGCGGAAGAGGAACAAGGGGATCCAGTGCAGAGCACCGGCCTAACCCCACGATTACTAGATCGGGCCACAGCCTCCACCGGATCTCGCAGGTCAGGGCACCTCCATGGGCGCCACACCCCTCCTCCTCAACGCCTCCCGCCGGAGAACCTCAGGCGCCGGCCATGAAGAGCCCCGCCGCCCTGCGCCCCGGATCAACCTCCCACCTCCTCCCGTGAGGAGCCGCCGGGAAACGCCTCCCCTGTCCACGCCATCAGTCGAGGGGATGGGCGCCGCCACCGCCGCCAGGGAGAGCAGCAGCGGCGGCCAGGATGGCTGCGTACGGCGGCGGGCGGTGGTGGACTAGGGTTCCCCCGGAGTCGCTCGGGAGAGGAGCGTATGGAGAGCCCCGGAGTTCTTGGTTTGATGGATGGATGTATGGAGATTAGGTGCGTGTATATATGGAGATTAGATGTGCTCGCTGCCGTGTACAAGAGCTGGCTGGGTGCAATAATCTCCCGCCACCAATTCCTCCGTGCCTCCCTTCTCTCTCCTGCTGCTGCGTCTTCTGCACCGAAAGGACGAGCTGTGTTTTTATAGGCAGCTGGCGATGGCTTCCGCGAGTATGGCGGCCGCAAGTTTATCTTCACGCTTGCACGCGCGCGCTAATAGCGTTCTTGTTTTTGATGTTTATCAGATCGCTTTCAGCTGACCCAAAATATCTTGTGAGGCAAACCGATCACCGTACCCGCCCGCGCGTATGCATGAACTGGCCGGCGTATATGTACGGACGTACATATATGTACTTTTGGGCTTGTACCGGCCTGAAGAAATCAAAATAAACAGTAACTGCGTTACGTTACAAGCTTAGGCGCTTGCGCAGGTGCTAGCTGCGTGGACGTGCCATGCCCATATGAAACTGATGGATCAATCGGTAACTAATTCAATGGCTCCATGTATCAATCCAACTAGCAGGAATGAGCGCGGCGGCACGCCGCGCCGACCGTGTATTATGATGTTTTTAATAATTTTAAAATCAGACTTTAATTGATAAAAGTAATCAATATTTTACTACTTAAAAAGTGGATTTTAAGGTGGTTGATAACGAAATGTATACAACATACATTGAAATTATGTGTACTAGTGGTTGGGGCGCCCCCTGGGGCGCCTCCTCACTATACAGTGGCAGCCCAATCACGGTCTAATCTCATTTTCATCTTTGTTGACTCATTAGAAAATAAAAATCAAGCCCCTTATATAACTTGGAGAAAATCAAAGTCAAGTGCCTTTACATCACTTGGTAACCCCGCAATAAAACAAATCCAGAATCCGGTCATCTACAACAGGCATAGAGAAAACACAACTCCTTATTTCCACAATACACAAATGACAGTGTAGAACAAAAACAAAACTGGCAATATATGGATGCCTCTGCTAACTTTGATATAGCTCTTGTCCACTGAGCTATTTCTAAGAGTTTGCTTCTTAAACACCAAAGAGAAACTTAGTTTGCAGCCAATTGATTTTTCAGCTGTGTAGCGTGCCTGCAATAAAATTTGATTCTATGAACTAATTTGCACATAGGCACAAAGTGATTCACCTAGATAGCCATCACATTTAAGCTAAACAGCTGAGAGATCTGCTTCTTGCATTTTCTGGTTCACGCATCTTTCATGCAAATCTGCTTACCTCTGTAAATTAAGACAAGAAGAAATTAGAAACCTGAATGTAATATCAGTCGCCATGATTTGGCTTTCTACTGTGAGTAAAACTGCAGCAAGAACACAATAAAAGGAACACAGCTTGGACTTACTTGATCTCATTCAGCTTGGTTTCAGATATCTATCAACTATTCCACACAAGTCAAGCTCCTAGTAGGCTTTCACCTCTTCTCCTTACATGGATTGGTTTGCCGCAGGATCCCACAAAGTAACAAAGTCAACTTCTTCTGTAATGATACAGGAATTCAAAGATAACCATATCAAATTGGTAATGGCTATTTCTGACTTAAGAAAATGCACTCAAATAAATATGAGTACCCAACTTCACCAAGAGCACAGTTTGTCCTCTATGTATGAACAATTACCAAAGAAACTATGCTAAATCCAAAAGTTTCATAGATGAGTTTCTGTTTGGTTTCACAGAATTGAAATGCACGAAAGCATCATTCAGTTGTATAATTGAAACCATTGCAGACATGACAAGGAATGCTCGCACACCAAAAAATACTTATCATGATGATAAATTTCAAGTTAAATCTTAACTCACATTTCAAGTTTCCTTTATCTCGAAATGTAGTGAAACGTTATTAATGTTAGATAGCTATAAGTGTAGAGGAAAAGATCTTTGCTTTATCTCACAAAATGAATACTGTAACCAGCCAAAAAATAAAAATCGGAGACTGAATGACAAGAACATAGTAGAAGAAAAGATGCAGAACATACCAGCGCTGACATGTGGTGCGACCTCCTCCTCTAATCGTACTCATGCCTTCCCTTCTTCTATCTAGACCCCTCCCTGTCATGCCAAGATGGACTTGTGCTGTAGAAATAACCCACAGACAATGGAGAGCCTGCATGAAGAAAACGGCAAGGTCAGATGTCAAGCAAAGGAGTCCGGGCAACGATGGAGGAGATTCACGGGTCGGTGAATGAGCTGGATGAGCTGTTGGCTAAGAGATGTGGATAAGAGAAGAATAGGATAGTAAAAACACAAAATCCTCGATATTTATTTTAGACTACCGTAGTCTCAGGTATGTGTTTTTACAACCATAGCTTCCTAAATCATCCTCTCCACAGAAAATATTATTTAATTTTTTCGGCTGTAAATTTTATTCAAAGCAATAGATCTCGCGAACACAATTTGCAAATTGGTCTACTCTGTACTAATACGTTTAATGCCACCTAATTCTATTACACTCGCTCGTCACCAAACTGAAAATAGACTGATCAAATGGAACACTATTACATTATAATGGGGCGACCTACGAGCACTCGCAACGATATAACTTGGATGGCTTGCAATAGAGAATATAAAAAAAAACTCAAAATTTAATGGCATATAACCTCTACACAGATAATCATGGCCCATTTGCCTTGGTGCATTCTTACAGCAAAACAATAAAGGCAGCTGAATCTTGTTGGAAAAAACATGCAAAGGATATTCAAAGTGGCAAGGATGGAACACACACCTTCAGATAAGAATAGTCAGGTTACTTAACCAGAAGGCTAATGGCTTGATTTCTTTACTTCAGGTATGTTATGTAAGGCGATAGAAAAAGGCAAGTTAATTCCCACGGGAACGCCATGTATTTTTACATTATACCAATATAATTAGAGCAAGCTAAATAAGAAGACATGGTAAATTAGCTCTTCAAAAATTGCAACAGTCAAGCTAGGCCCTCTATTAGAACAAATGCAAGCTGCATTCCTAAATCCTAACCCCTCTTTAGAACATCAATTATGCCAATATATTAACATAAATACACAAAGGTATTACCTTCACAGACCAAAGAAATATGGACATTCGTTTGGGAAAATTGTGCAAGCTCATTCCTGCAGCTCACAGTAAGTATGAAGTCGAATGATTGTAGATTCAAGGAAGGAAAACTTCACATAATTTTATCAACGAACCTCGTATGGCATGAAATTGTTCAAATAATAATGTCACCTAAAAGAAAGTTTAACAAGTGCAGGCTTGTTAGCTTAATGATTTAGACACATTCTTAGTTTCTTACCAACAGTTGTAATGATACCACAGAATAAGACTCACCGGCGATTCTTTTGCATCTTATCTTTACCCGAACCATCATCATCAGTCTGTTTTCCACAAAAAAAGAACTAAATTGTACTCAGCCGTCCTCCAGTAAGAAAACAGATTAATATGATGTTGTACTTACCCCTGTAGATTGTTCATTCCAACTTTTTTCTTGCTTGGATAAGTGGCTGGCACAAAGGTTGGCTCTGGAATAAACTTTGACAACCAAACCAGAGAAAAGAACTCCTGCAAGAGAAATACAAAATAATATTGCATTTTGTTACCTGAGAAGTAAAATTTGACTCACCCAAACATTGGCCTTCAAGAAGACTATAAAATTGGGTGCATTGTGTGCCAAGTATCGAAATGAAATGATCAACATAAGTTAGACCAGCAGACTAAAGATCACAAGGGAGAAGAACATGGAAACTCTGTACCAATAGACAAATAGAACAATAAAGAGGGCAGGTCATCTGAATACCTGTGATACGAAGTGTGACGAAGTGGGCAGCATTGTAGGAAGCGATAGCAAGTTTACGTTCAATTGATATCCCACAGACTAATGATCTCCTGAAGCAACGCCGAGTAACTGACTTCATAGATAAAATACCGCAGGCGTTGAAGCAGTATACTTGATAAATTTAGGTAGTAGACTCATCAGTACTTTCCTTCGGCAGGAGCCATTTAGTACCGAAAGAACAGTAATCCAATAAACCCAATGTTCTTCACAATATATGGATTCTTCACTTTATATCTATATACAAATAGAAGAAACAAATATTTTCCAATGGACCTTTATTCGTGTACCTGCAATCTACAGAGTATATATATCAACACTATATAGAAGCACAATATAAACTTTGCAAGAAAGAAACGAACTAACCCACAAAGAATGAAAACCATTGTACCTTCCGCAACCAAGGAAACAATCTGTACAATACCTAACATCTCCAGATCGTGGCCCTTCTGATTTTCTGATCTTACCGAACCATCCAGATCAAATCGTAAGCTGAACCTCCACAAGTAACATTCCTACAAGCCCAAAAAAGAAAGAAATCTCCTCAAACTTTCAACCAGACAAGAGAGAGAGAGAGAGAGAGAGAGAGAGAGAGAAAGAGAGAGAGAGAGATGGAACACCACTTACATGTCGGGGTGGCAATCGAATCAGTGCCACCCATGGGAGGAAAAGCTGTGCGTTGTCCCTGCACGCACACAACTGCCCTCGCCTCCAACGACGGGGCTGGCGCCCAGTACGTCCGCCGCGTGATAAAGGTAAGATGCAAACCGGATCAACGAGTTCCTCTCCATCCTCGTTGGCGCCGTCGACTTCACATGCCATGGCCACATCCTCCACGCTGTTGATCCCGTTCCCCATGAATTTCGTCCTCTGAAGGGAGACGATTCCGCTGGGCGAAGGAGAGGAAGCGATGTGGGGAAAGAGAGCCGATGGCCAGGGGAGGGAGAGGGCGACGACCAAGCAGAGAAGGGAGTGGGTCATTGCAGCTCATCCTTCCCTCTCGCGCGTCGCATCTACGGACCGAGCGCCGGCGAGGAAGGGAGCGCTACATCCGCTCGATTTGGTTCATGGGGGGCAGGACGCGGCGGAGAGGAGGACGCGAAGAGGAGGCGGAGAGGAGGCGGGGAAGAGAGTGAATCGCGAGCTAGGCGGCGCGGTTGGCTAGGGTTTCGGCTAGTTGTCTATCTTGTTTCATGCTGGGATGGTTGAGATGGACGCGAGGGCCCCTAATCGAACGGATCGGGATGGCTTTTTCCTCCCCTACCAGCGACCTCCAGGTGGGTATCGTGGATCGCTGTGGGATGGGGCAAAGGGGGTTGCACTTAGACTACCCACAATGGGAGTATCATAGGTAGTATCATGCATTCAGTAAATGCGAAAATCTTGATGATGGCGGTCACGATTAAGGATGAGAGAGAGTGTACTTAGTATCATAGGTAGATACCAGTATCATAGCACATACTACTTAGAAAAAATAATGTCAAGTAAATCTTGTACACATATTTGCATTGAGATTCTACAAAACAATTAATATATGGAGACTATGATACTAGTATATGATACCATGCATTGTGGAGATAGTAACATGTAGTAGTATCATACACATGATACTTCTATATGATACTATGCATTGTAACTAGTCTTACTTGTACTCAATAAAAAGCTGATCTCGAGAATGAAGCAAATAAGCATAAAAAAGACAGAAAAATTAAGGCAACAATAACTGCTACTGCATATTAAGGAGCTTGTCGCAGCATCGGTGAATGGTGACACTTAGGAGGGAAAATCCACTTATAAAATAGAAGATAGCTTGTGGTATTAATATATACTTGGAACTTGATTCCATAGTTCCTGGAATAGTCTTGTCACCATTATCTTCATGGTTGGAGGAGAGGATGGTGAGCTCTTCACTTGGTGCACCGTGTTCTTCTTCAGTAATGTGATAAGCACTTCTTAGATACACCGGTGTGTCATATTGAGAACCGATAAACACATCCATTGATGCACACAAAAAAATCTTGGCTCCTAGTGCATATATGATCTTTTCATCAATAGACAAATGAATGGTCATATTCTTGAAAGGAATTAAATTAGTGTATTAATTGTCAATCTCTAAAACTGAGAGGGGAACTCGACCACATAGCCTTCTTGAATTGCTCATAGCCTCATACTTGGGAGGCATGCAAACAACGGATATACTACCAAACTTCAGATTGTGGGAAATGAAAAAAAAAAAGTAGTCGAATTATAAGAACTTAATAAGTAGTAAAGAAAAGGTTTTGATACAGACGATTGAAAAGGACATCAAAGTAGTAAGAAAATATTGATCTAGCACACTACAAACATTTAAAAGGTATAAAGGTGGCACGGTGGCACGCCACGCCCGTGGATGATATCAATGTTCGGGAGAAAGTAGTAGCGGTATTGTTAAACCCATTTTACATAAAATAGTAATGGTGATGGGCCATTTCTTTTTAACCTCAGAGAACACAAATCCCTTCTGGGGCCAATTCTTTTTAACCTCAGAGAACCTAACCCCCTCCTAGGGCCAATTCTTTTTAACCTAAGAGAATCCAAACACCTTCTGACGCTGTATTGGATGCTGTATTCCAACCACTTTCGAGATAGGTATTCCAACATAAATGGCGGCTTTTTGAAATAGGTCTGTAATAAGTGACATGCTTCCAATAGCAGGGTTTTATGATATAAGGATATAATTGATTCATATTTACGAAGGCAGAACAATATCTAGATGAAAATAACAGGACACACAGGCACATGCTAAGTTTTTCTATTAGTTACCGTGTAAACATACAAGATTAATATCACTTACACCGAACGAAAAAAACACTATCTATGTATTGAATCAGATGGAGTAGATGTCTTTACAATCATAATTTCATCTTCAAAAAATACAACATAAACAAAAATCAACCACCTGCTTTGAAAGGATCTAGCTATCAACAAAAGCACTTCTCCGTTTACCCGTGCCAGTCTAGCAACAACACTAAAAGCACTTCTCAGTTTAGCCATTCTAGTCTCGCAACAACACTGGCATTAAGGGATCGGTCCTTTACTTGCTGATCGTTCGCGAGGCAAACTTGCTCTCTTGTAGCAAATCACAACTTCGGAAGACAGGCTTCATGAATTTGTATTCAAGTGGTCGACTGAATTTCAAATATTATTAGAAAAAAAATAGACAACTATATAATCAATGTATTTTCATCACGAATGAGCATATCCATTGGGTGCAGCAGTGTACACATATAAGTGAATTGAAATACAATGATGCATTGGTGATAGTAAACATAGTATAGGCGCGTATAACTAAATTGAAACAGTGGAAGGCAATTCATATAAGTTGGTCAAGCATGTGTGTCTTAATAACGGATTTGCACGACCCAAATAACGAACCAGTATGAATAAACCGAAGCTTCATTCTTCCAGCATGCCCAGCGATGGGACTCTGCTGATTATCAAGATCTAGTTCTTTAGGAGCATGGATACCATATAAACAGAGCATAGCTTGATATGGTAAGAACTTTGTTCTACTTAAACGAAGTGGTCAAGACTAATATGTCTTTGACTTCATATGTCGGTTCTAAACTCATTGATGTAAATTTACCACTCATAATGGCATGGTTGAAGAGATGCAACCCGATCGATCCACCAGCATATGGAAAAAACAATTCAGATTACATGTTTGAAGCAGCTGGAACTATTTTGTCTCTAAGATCACATCCTCCGTCAGAAGAGTTTCACATCACCTTGGCCACTCTTTACATATTTGAACTACAATTCATTCCTCATAAGATTATGGCACCAATTTAGCGCCCAAAGTATGACACAAATAGATTTACTTCTTTTCTCCTTGGTTTGACAATCAGAAGATTAAAAATCAGGAACCTGTAGCATCCTTCTATTCCAGGCTGACACATCAACAATCAAGTATTATAGTATATGTGGTCTAAAAAAGGAAGAGCCTTACAGGCCACTTTATAGAACATGTTGAACTTCCCTTGGGAAGCTTTAGCATCTGTAGATTTAGAGATGCAAAATAGTAAACTAATAGAAATTAGTGCAATATCCAGTTACTGAAAATCATTTGTCAAAATGGATAGTAACAAATCACAAATTTTTATGGCTTAACTGAATTGAGATAACATGGAAAAGAGTAAGGAATATGAATAACTCCATTTGTAGCCTTGAAAGTGAAAATCCCGAATGATGAACTCAAGGCAATCTGAATTTGTCAGGCATAGTTATAAGGTAGGTGTCACACATGTGATCCTTTATTTTCTGCAGCAGATATCTTCTGCAAGAAAGTTTGTAGCATCTAGAAAATATGACATACATCAGTATAAATTATATAGATATAAACAACATAGTCAAGAAGATGTAACAAAAATAAATTGAACCTAAGTTCTAAGTGGCACTGAAACTTGCCAACAAATTCAGGGATGTGAGTGGCTTGAATAGGTGAATCCAACTGAACCTGGGAAGAAAGCAAACCCTGAGAGCAAATGCTCCTAAGCCCTAGAGCAACCATGGACATGAGAAAACCTAGTTTTAGGCATGCACAACCATGGACAGGAGATTTAATTTTGAGGTCTAGATTTCATCAACATGACAAACGAACACAGAAATCAGTAACCAGTTTCATCTAAAGTACACACCACTCGCAAAATGGAACCTATATTACTATCCCATCGAACTCTCTCATGACTTCTTAAAAAAACACGTTCATTATCGCCAATACACCCGAAAAAATCTGAATATGCAGCAATACACCCTCTTAATTATATTCAGTCATGCTCTCGAAAATATACGTCTTCCTCATGAAGGGTGATATCATAGTATCATGGTAGCAGTCATACTTAAAAGTCATTGAAAAGTAGAGTTAAGAATGCATCGTATACTGAATGAAATGCAGATCACAAATCCATGTTTTGTGATCATTTTCCATGTACCGCAGTCCGAATATATCAAATCAGTTCTTGTATTCATCTGAACATTCATGGGATAGCTTTATTTTTCATGGTTTGCTAGCTTGTAAAAGTGCTTCTTCTTAGCTTAGTTGGCATTTTATGACTGTGAAGCTCCTGAAAAAGGGAAGTGGAGCAAAATAAATTTTGATTTGTTTATCTACTATCCAATAAGTATACGATTTAATGTTCCTTATGTGGCATCTAGCCACCCCTTTTCAAAAACTAAGAAGTGAAATGGGATGCAGCAAGACAGGAAGGGCCAATGTAAAAGGGTAAATAATTAAAGCAACTTATCAGTAAGTAACTATTCAGTGCTCTCGTAAAATAAATAAGGATAGATCAGTTTTGTCCTGGACTTATCTGTTTTATGCTACCTTTGTGAGACCTGGACATTATCGAATCTTGAAAACCGCAAATGGGTAGTGTGCACCCCCTTTGACCCTGATCGAGATAAAGTGTAGGTTCATTGTTCTCAAAGAGTTAGGAAAAATTGAATGGGTATACTGTAATAGTGAGAGGTACTCTGACATGACATCCATATGCAGGAACGAACAGATAATTATCCAAGGAACACCTACATGTAACAGTAGAGATAAACATCGATGCTAAAAAAAAAAAAGACCCATAAAAAACCACCTCTGTTTAAAGGAATTGCAGCAGACAGGATCTATGAAATACATTTGCATCCACAAGTCTCCGATTCCACGTTTGGGGCACTCCATTGCTGCAACAAATCAAACAGTTAAGCGAGCACTTGTGACATCTCCTATCAAATTAGCAATGCTCCACTAAAGCCAGTAAGAACTAAGGTTCTGTTTGGTAGCTTAGTTTTTTCTAAGTTTTTTGGAAATACAATGGTTATTAAAAATACTACTGTTTCAAATACTTTTAGGTCTTTGGTACCATTGAGTACTACATCTTCATAAACTATGTATATCTATACCATGGAATTTTTGGAGTACCCAAGAAATAGGCCGAACCCTCCTTTTTCATAAACTGAGGGACAAAATTGCCTATTTTGCTAACTACATATTTAGTGCCCATGCATAAGAATAATGTAGTGTTGCAGAAATGTAGTCTTTTTTTAACAAAAAATCTACCAAGCAGTTCAAGTCACTGCGAATTCCAAAAATAACCATGAAAGCATACTTAGCGGATGATCTTAATGCCACCACCTGCTAGTAATATAATGTGCTGCGGAAATCTAGGATTTCCTATGCATAACTCAAGATGATGAATTTGATGGTAGTTGCAGAAAAGCATACCAGTACATACATCAGTGGAAAATACGTAGTGCAAAGCTATTGCATCTTCCACCCTGCATCGAATGAAGTTGTAACAGCATGTTATAAACAAAATATTAAAGCTGACGTTTTCGTTCGAAATATAACTGAAAGAAACATTATTTGTAGGTAGCACACTGATGCTCTAGCTATAGGAAGAATCAACTCCATGCCCCGGCTCTGCCACCACGACCATCTTGGGTGGCGCAACCACACCAGCGACCCCACTACCGACACATCTTTCTCTATTGAAGGAGCCTTGCCGTCGACGGGGCATGGAGGGGATGGTGTAGGGAAACTTCAGATTATTTCTGTTTGCTACAGATTTATCTCCAAAGTTGATTGGAAGTCAATGCTCGGAAATCAATCACAAGAGGGCCGAGGACTTCTACGAATCTGTTCTGCTTAATTTTGTTCAAAAGGTTGTGACAGGTTTGATAAATCAACTCATATATGCCATCACTTGAAAGCAAGGAAGAAACTAAATCTAACTCTGAGTGCCTACGTGAAATCACAGTACCCAAGCATGAAGAAACATAGAGCTGGTCGTGCTTACCATGAGGCCACATGAGAACAGACGGCGTTGGTGGTAACTGTATACGACCAAGCCTGCGGTAGATGTAATGAAAATACAATCATTCCTTAGTACAACAACAGAGTATGCAGTAAAGCTTATAATATGATGTCCCTATCTAGTAACCATTGTAGATTAGATGCAGTAGTTCCCTGACTTTCTTATCCATTTCAGCATCTTTTCGTCCGCGGGAAAATTATATGAGGCTACTTCAACATTGACAACAACGACAATTAGACAATGTATATTTTATCTAACAGCAGAAAGGGAACCAAATTATAAGCCTGGCAACAATTTCAGCTTAAGACTAACAATTTCCGCTTAAGTTTAGATGCGGTAGTTCCATGATTTTCTTATCCATTTCAGCATCAATTTTCTCACAACTGAAGATGAAAATCTAAGTAGCGTTTTCGTAGGCTTCCATGACTGTACCCTGTATTCCTAGGGGTATAATCATACATTTGCATGCAGTTCAAGATATTTGAGCCTTGAACTAATGTTCAACCAACCAATTATCTAAACATGGAAGGCTGTATAAATCCTGTAACTGAAGCGTCTCCATCTAGCTAATTATAAACCCCCATCTATCTTGTGGTTCGGCTCATACATTACCAAATTAAATTTGGAAGCCAATAAATCATTCACCATCTAAAATTTGCAGAGAAAGACAGAAAGTAAGTGGAAGAGCTTGGAAGAAAACCTTGCTCCAACCAAACTCAACTTGCAGCGAATTTGATGAGGTAGTCGAGCTAAACACAAACTGAAACATATCTCTGCAGCAAAAGGGTCCCGGGACATCTGAGTCTCCTGTCCTTGGTGAGCATGAAAAGCACCCATGAATAAGCCAACAGGGGTGCGGCGCGCTGCCGTGGTTCTCACCAGACCGGTTGTTCCTTTCACTGCTCGAATTTGAACGTGGAGTTCAGTGTCGCGATGGCGGCCAGAGGACGCCACTGGCGGTAACCACGGAGCCGAAACGCGAAGAGACGCTAGCGGTAGCCATGGTGCCTTCCGCTGCGCTGCCTATCAGATAGAGAGGATATGAGACAGAGTGAGAGCAAGTGAGAGAGAGAGGAGAGGTAGATGAGGGAGCGGTCAGAGGCTTACCTGCCGAACAACGCGCGTGGCAGCCGCCAGAACTGGTCAACACGGCAGTCTCTGTCTTTGTCGTTCCGCGCTCGCCGTCCAGCCTCCATGCTGACGGGTCGCCGCTACCCAACTACCACCCGAGGTCAGGCGGCAGCCAGATCGACGGGCGCCGCCGCCAACGCCGCTGAGTACTGGGCGCTGGCCGGGACCGAAATTTCCCCTCACGCCCCCGTACTGCGAGCTCTTGAACTGAGGCCCGCACCGGCTCTCGGCTTCCTGGAGATGGTGCCCACCGACTCCACCGCGAGCAGCTCATCGGCGGCGGCCGCGAAGAAGGAGACCGCGAGCGGCAGGACTGACGGGCGTGGGCCTTCCGCAGAGGCATGGGCGGGCGGGGATCTGTAGGGGCGGCCGCTCGTCCTTCAGGATGATCTGCTGCCGGCAATTTTGGAGAGAGATACATGGGGAAGAGAATACGGAGGGGAAGAGTCGAGAAAGGGCACGTGGCCCTCGGAGACCAAACAAAAATTAGTCAATGTGGTGAAGATGTAATCAGAAGCCCCCGACAACTTGTGCAGATCTCATGGATCACTCTGTCCCACTATCTTTTAGCTACGGTCACACTACCGAAACGCCCAGAAGTAACGTGTCGTTAGTATATGAGTTCTAAGCTTCCTCCAAAAATCTCATAGAACACCGAAAGTGCACACATAAACGCATCATGTAAATCAATCGCAAAGTCACTTACGTGTAATCACACAGTTAATCCAAAAAAACATCCAAAAATCTGAGAAAAATCAAACCTGTTCACGTTTAGTATAGTAGTTATTTTTCGAAATGGAGGACAAGCGCCCCAGCCTCTGCATCGATAGATGCATACGGCGTTTATTTAATTATTTAAAGTATTGTCTTACAAAAGATTACATCATGGGTCGCTCAGGGTCGATACATGAATCAACCATCTAAAAACAAAAGACAACATAAAGCAGCTCTGCACTAACATGTTAATCTATGATCAAAACGCCAACTGAACCGGTTGTATAAATCCCGTGCAACCCTCTCTAGGCGGCTGCACCCAATATCCATATCCTTGCGTTTCTCCATTGGTTGTAGGTAGGACCATATACGGATCCAATGAGTAGCCATTGGAACAACCTGCATAAAAGAAGTAGATTTTGCCTTGTTAAAAATATAATCATTTCTCGTGTTCCAGATCGCCCATAATAAAGCGCACACACCAACTCTTATATGCGCTTTATTCACCTTTGCTACCCCGGATAACCAATTCCCAAACATATTTGTGATATTAGTAGGCGGAGTAATATTAAAGGCCATATAAACTATTTGCCACACAATTTTAGCTAATGGGCAGGATAAGAAAAGATGTTGTATTGACTCATCTTCATCACAAAAACAACATTTTTTACTTCCTTGCCAATTCCTTCTCGCTAGATTATCCTTAGTAAGCAACACTCTTTTAAGAAGGAACCACATAAAAATTCTAATTTTAAGTGGTACCTTAATCTTCCAAATATATTTACGAAGGAATTTAGTATGGTCATCCATATAGTCTAGATACATGGATTTGATTGAAAAAATGCCCGATTTAGTTAACTTCCAAACCAAAGTGTCGGGCTGTGTGGTTAAGTGAATATTAATAAGCCTGCTGCAAAGGTGAGTCCAACTAACCTCCCTATTGCCCGTAATCGCTTGCCTAAAACCTATGTTCAAAGGCAATTGACCCATAACAGTAGCCACTGAAACTTGTTTAGTGTGGACTATGTTATAAAGGGAGGGATACTGCTGGGAAAGAGGCGTGTCTCCTAACCATGTGTCTTCCCAAAAGCGGGTCTGTTCACCACTTCCCACTTTGAAAGAGCCTCTACTAAAAAAATCCTCCTTATTTTTAATGAGACCTTTCCAAAAGGGAGAATCATTTACCCTAGCCTTTACTTGGGATAATGACTTGGAGTGAAGATACTTATTAGTAACTAGTTCATGCCAAACACCACGTTCAGTTAACAATTTATAAAGCCATTTACTTAATAGGCATTTGTTTTTTAAGTCAAGCACTTCTATACCCAAACCTCCCTGGTCCTTGGGTCGGCAAATAATATTCCACTTAGTAAGTCTATACTTCTTTTTGTGGCCATCACTCGCGTGAAAAATCTTGATCTAAAAAGTCCAGTCTTTTTCTCACCTCTTTAGGTATTTCAAAGAAGGATAACATGAACATTAGTAAACTAGTTAACACTGCGTTAATTAGTACTAGACGATCACCATAAGAGAGAAGCTTCCCAGCCCAACTAGCGAGCTTTTTCTCAAACCGATCCTCAATTGCCTTCCATTCACTATTCGTAAGCCTGCGATGGTGAATAGGAATACCTAAATATCTAAAGGGCAATGAACCTGCCCCGCAACCAAAGAGAGTGGTATACTCATGTTCAACCTCTTTAGCCGCCCTAAAGCAGAACACTTCGCTTTTATGGAAGTTAATTTTCAGTCCTGATAACTCCTCAAAAATGCAAAGAATTAACTTCATATTGAGGGCTTTTTGCAAATCATGCTGCAAAAAAATAATCATGTCGTCAGCGTATTGCAGAATGGAAATACCCCCATCAACTAAATGTGGTATCAAACCTTCCACTTGGCCGTCCTCCTTGGCCCTCTCAATTAAAATCGCTAACATATCGGCAATAATATTGAACAACATAGGAGACAGGGGATCCCCCTGGCGCAAACCTTTTTTAGTCTGAAAATAATGTCCTATGTCATCATTAACTTTAATACCCACAGTCCCTTTAGTAACGAAATTATTTATCCATTGGCACCATTTAGGATGGAACCCTTTCATGCGCAACACTTGTTGTAAAAAAGGCCACCTTACTTTATCATAAGCCTTTTCAAAATCTAGTTTTAAAAGAACCCCATCCATTTTCTTCCTATGAAGTTCATGGATAGTCTCATGAAGAACTAACACTCCTTCCAGAATATTTCTACCCGGCAAAAATGCCGTTTGCGTTGGTCGGATCACAATATGTGCCACCTTGGTGACCCTATTCGTGCCAACCTTGGTGAAAATTTTAAAGCTCACATTCAATAAGCAAATCGGTCTATATTGTTGAATTTGGATTGCATTTTGTTTCTTCGGAAGAAGGATAATAGTACCATAATTGAGATGAAACAGCGGTAACTCACCCCGCTGAAAACTCACAAACAAAGCCATAAGGTTTTTTTTAATGACTTCCCAGAAAGTTTGATAGAACTCCGCGGGAAAGCCATCTCGGTCCCGGGGCCTTATTCTTTTTCATTTGCATCACCGCCTCAAACACCTCCTTCTCCTCAAAGTCGGCAACCGGGATGTTATTTTCCTCGGCGGAAATCTGGGGGATATCATTCACTTGCGACTCATCTAGAGAGAAGTGATTGTCATCCGGAGGCCCAAACAATCTTTTATAAAATTCAGAAATATAATGTTTGATGTTATCATGACCAATGATCGTTCCCTCGTCTTGTTCAAGTTGAAAGATCTGTTTACGCCGATGTTTTCCATTAGCAACTAAATGGAAATACTTGGTGTTATTACCCCTTCTTGGATATGCTTCACTTTAGCCCTTTGTGCCCATTTAGACTCTTCGTCACGGCGCAACCTAGCTATCTTTTCATTTGCCTCTTTTAAAGTTTCCCTCTCTGAACTATTAAGAGGAATGTTTTCAGCTTTCAGATCAAGGTCATCAATGATCTTGAGCAACCGTTCCTTTTCTTTTTTGTAAACGCTGCTTTCATTTCTAGCCCAACCTCTAAGAAAATTACGGAGGTGACGGACCTTATTCTGCCACACTTCCATAGGGATCTTTCCGCAATGAATGGCATTCCACTGATGGGCCACCATATCATAGAAGCCATCTCGCTTTAGCCAAGATAGTTCAAAAGAAAATCCCGCCTTATTTCCATGGTCTAGACTTTGTTTGGTACTGTATTGAACGACCAATTAAGATGTGCCCGTGTACTCGTATGGAGCTGGTCATAACTACCTACATAAACTACAAGAATAAGTATATTAATCTTGAATTCAAATGGACAATGAAATGTTTTTTTTCTTTTTTATTTAACATGGAATAATTAATATATTTAAATCTGTAAATCAAAATTTGACAAATAATATGTCTAAATCGATTAGAAAAATGAGAGGAATCGAAATATGACATCTATATCATATTTTGAATCTAAAATATTTTTTCCAAAAATTCATGAGCATTAGATCATGTACCAGTATTTCCAATCTGGCCGGCCTCCTACCGATTCGGCAGGAATTTGTCTTTTTCGCACGATGAAAAGAAAAATTTCCTCCTACAACATCGTAAGACATCTCAAGATACACATGTGTACATAATATAGGCACATTATCACAAACTATGCCGCGATTCTATCCATAACATTGGTCGTTTGACCTAAATGTCATGAAACCTCGAACACGATAGCTCATTTTGTGAAGGATTTTTTGTGATGTTCGCAATTTTCCAACTTTAATATTTTTCCTTGCAACTATGACATATAATATTACAGCACGCGAAGGTTTGACATTGTTTGGATCATTTTTGAATTTTTTATGCCCGTTTCAAACTATATTCAAAACGGCGGGAATGAAGATCCTTTGCCCGGGGCTGAGGCTCGCTAAACTTGCACTTGATCTCTGATGAAATAGCATGTTGTAAATCTAAAAATAATTTTTACAAAAAATCTTGAGCAATATATCATGTACCTGTAGTTCAAATCTGGTCGGCCTCCTACCGATTCGACATGAATTTATCTTTTTCATGAGGGGTGGACGGAAAGGTTCCAGATATACCGGTTGAGAAATTTTCCATCTTAGTTGGTCTAGTGTTTTTGAAAAATGTGTTGGTACCAATGTGAATCTTTAATTTGGTGGTTGCTTCACAAAACACCCCGTTTTCGGTACCTCAAAAATGGAAAATGGTTTTTTCGTGCAATGAAATGGAAAACTTCCTCCTGCAATATCGTAAGACATCCCAATATGCACATATGTGCACAATATTGGCACATTATCACAAATTATGTCGCGATTCTATCCTTAACATTGGTTTTTCTGTGTGAAAGCCATAAAATGATAGCTCATTTTTGAGAAGGTTCTTTGAGATATTTTAAATATTCCAAGTTTATATTTTTCCAAGATAGAACTTATTTTTCTGAAAATTTTGATATATTATTTGTATTTTTCTTAATTATAATGATTAAGTATGATTTATTGAAGATTAATGTGGTAAAATGGAAAAAAGCTATGCTGACGGCTTTGCCGTCGGCACAGGGCTGAAATATGTGCTACCATCGGCACAGGCCTGACGCTGTTAGCTCGCCGTCACGGTGAAGAGGCTGTGCCGACGGTTTACATGTGCCGACGGCTGACCTGCTGGCGTGGCCGGAACGAGTCCTATGCCGACGACCACGATATTTTGCCGTCGGCACAGGATCTGGCCGTCGGCACCTTCACTGGTTCCCGTAGTGATCCTTTTCTTCTCAATTTGCCAAGCAATAAAGTACTGTCGCGACTTGTACAAAATCGCGTCGAACATAAAGATAAGAGAAAAACGGTACAACAAGAGCCAAAACTTGCCACTGAAACCAACAAAACGAGACCGAGGTGGATCGGGGCTCCACGACGATGCCCTAAACAGGATAACGACGCACACGCCGATGTCGTCGAGACCGCATGTTCAAAGGTTTCCACTTAAGTCATAGTGTGATTAAGATAGCCACAACTACTCCCCCAAGAGGATCATGACACCCGCACGCGTCCCCACCGTTGGCATCGAGATGCTGAGCTTTAGCCTAGAAAATTCTTCGCACACACTTGATATCTTGAACCGATCAGTGCCTTCAAGCCCAGGCTCTAGATCACGATCTAGGAGAAGCCAGTACACCACACGCAGTCAACTCTAGAAACTCTGGCCGCCTGCTCTTCGCCATCCTCATGGCCAAAGAGAAGGCCATCACTATCGCTACATCGCTCGCTGAAGAAGCGTCTGCGCAGTCCACCTCCCGGGGCCACCCGACATCCAAGATCTCGCATCGGCAACGTGTCCGATACCACAACAACACGTCCCTCAGAATTGGCGATTATAGCAGTCTAGCCAAACAGTCCATGGGCGGATCAGAAGGACATCCACAACTCCGCAGCTCTCAGAAGAAGGACAGCCACAGCCAGGCGGTCACCGGATCGAGGCCCAGTGGCCTGGATCCAACACATCAGTCAAACCATGACCAAGGGGTGGGCTCCTTGGTCTGCCGGAGGCCCCTGGAACAATGTGGACAACAAGGCCCAACTAGCTCGAACCAGGCTCAAATGGGCCCAAATCTGGGCCGAGGGCAAGGGCCCCGCCATCGGTGGTCAGCTACGCCTGGTGTCGTCCTAGCCTATTCCGGTCCGCCCTGCACATCCAATTCGGGAGGGAGGGAATCGTTGTCGCGTCGCTCCAGCACCGCCATCCGAGATCTGTAGGGACGAGCTCGAGCGACTGCGCTGCTGATGCGGATAGCAACTTCCGTTAGCCCAACCACCCGTTGATGCCTCGAAGTGCGAGAAGACGCCCAGGCTCTGCCCGTTGGCCGCCACCCCAGCATGCCTCACCTCGTGGTCCACGCGCGCCCATCACCCCAAAACACTGCAGGGAAGAGGGAAGGGGCAGGGACGTAGGGTGCTCAGTCGACGAACCGGTACCTTCATGGCAGATGCAGTAGTATGTAAATTGGTGGGAGGGCAAAATCATCCTAAAAAATGTTGGACGAAAATTTTGGCAGAAACCTTAGCTCCTTTATTATTAGGTATATATATATATAGAAGAGGATGTTGTACCAACAAACTCTACCCTCCCGCTCCTTCCCACCCCTTCCTAGATGCAGGAGGCGGCAATGGCGTGCAGATTATCTAGGCACCTCTATGCTAGGAAGCTACACCCAAACGCTCGATCAAGCTGCATGTGCACTACTATGTCAGACGCGAATTTCATCCATTAATTTTCCTTTGGAACTGAGATATGTACAGCTGCTCATAAATTTGTTTACAGAAAGGAAACTGCTGGGCGTCCCCCGGGATCTGATTCCCCATCCCCCGGGTCCCAGCCGTCGGATCAACCATTTTGACGGTTAGATTTGCATGTAGCAAAAAAACATCTCCGGCAGCAAAAAAATCAGCCCGGCAGCAAATGACTGAAGCAAAAAACGGTTCGTTTAGAAAACAAAATAAAAAGGCTGGGCTCGCCGCCGGAGACCATGTAGCAAACATATTACGCAGATGTAGCAAAACCGCAAATAAATTGTAGCACATATTTTTATTCATATGCTGCAAATCCTCTAAGACATCAACGGAGACATCGCCTGCAGCCGGTAGCAACGCCATCCGTCCAGGACAGCAACGCCACAAGCTGCTAGTAGCAACGCCCTATGCCTATGGTAGCAAAAATCCACCCTCCGCCGGTAGCAAATGCCGGACACCTTAAAATAGCAAAAACGACCTCCGCAGGTAGCAACGCCGCAGGCCTAAGGCAGCAAAACTCCTAACGAAGCAGAGGAGCGCGAGATAGAGGCGGCGCTAGTAGCATCGGCGACGACCGCTTGTAGCATCGACGCCCTCGGCTGATAGCACCAGTGACAGCCACTAGTAGCATCCCAAAATTGGGCTACACAGCGGCGTCGTCGACCGGAACATGGTTGTAGCACGTCGACGCCTGGCCCTTAAAGGTAGCAACGCCGGCCTCCGCCGGCAGCAACGCACGACCTTGCAGCACGCCGTCGATGTCTAGTCCGTCTTCACATCCATGGCACTGCTTAACAGGTCGCCGCCGTTTGCCTCTTCCTCTGGCGCGACCATAGCACTGCTTAGCAGGTCGCTGTGCTCGAGATGGCCGCGCTGCTCCTCGTAGAGCTCCTCGTCGGAGAAGGTGTCGGGGTCGATCCCGTGGGACTGGAGCCGGGAGTGGTATGACGCGGCGAGGTCGGAGAGCGATGCCATCTCCTCCTGCGCCTCGCGCTCGTGGTCGGCGCGGCCCTCGGCGTAGCGCTTGAACTGGCGCGCCTCCATCTGCGCGGCGGCCTTCTCGCGCTGCAGGCGCTCGATCATGAGCATGGCCTCGCTGGCGGCCCTCTCGGCGGAGGCGCGCTCGGCCTCCAGCTCGCCTTGCAGGCCGCGCGCCGAGTCCTCCAGCGCCTCCTTCTCCCCCCCGCAGGCGCGCCTCCGAGAGGGGCGGCGAACGGCGGCGAGGACCCTGATAGAACTTGGTGGCGCGGCGGAGAACGTTGAGGCGGCTGGTGTTTCGCCGGTGGCGGGCGTGGTTGGGGCGAGGCGGCGAGCCCGACGCGTGGCAACGACGTCCGGCCATGGGTCGCGGTATGCGGCGGCGAGGCGGGCCACGCTGGTCGCGGCGGCCGGTTCAGCCTCGTCGGTAGCTCCGTCGTCTGGTCTTCCCGGTACGGTGGCGGCTCGCTCGGAAGACGATGGGGAAAATGAGCGGAGGAGAAACATCCTGTGTGAGGATAAGGTGAGGTGGTGGGACCTGGATGGGGACACGCGGCGCCCAACGAAGGCGGAGGATGCAAACACGCCGTGCCCCCGGGGGAATAGCATCATTTTCCTTACAGAAAACCAAATCCTTCCATCTGTTCGCTCGCCACATGTTACTCAGTACGATGTTTGTGGTTTTGCAACAAAAACCTTATGTTCTAGAAGCTGTTGTTGTTGGATGGAAATGTCTGATTTTTCTGTCCATGATCATAGTTAGTCGCTGGATGACATGAACGATGGCATTTTGAAAGCATACCTCCTGTCGGAACACAAAAAAAAGATCGTTGTGCTGAAAATATGTCTGCGAACATTAAATGTCTATATACATACGAAATAAGTAGACCCTCAAAAAACAAAGGAATGACCAGATTTTGTTCTAATCAAAAGATCCAAAATTTAATAGTCTGAGAGGCAAATGACTGTGCAAATCAAATTATACATGCATTATGAAATATTTATTGAAAATTAACCATATCATTTCATAACCATATTAGAATTTTTGTTCCTCCCGATGCAACGCACGGGCATTTTTCCTAGTCCTCTATAATGGCACGGTCCATCTCTATGGCTAAATAAGATGGGAGAGAGCGCAATAGGCGATGGTTATTTACTAACAATCAAACACCTACCTAGGTTTATATCATCTACGGTGGAGGATCCCTACACCTGCTATAATTCACTACTAGGACGCATTTTCAGGCCGACCAGTTAGCACTATAAGCTAAAAAAGTTGTGTGGAGAGCTCAACATAAGTAGTTACTTCTAAATTCCACTAAAAAAAGTAGTTACTTCTAAATGAGCTTCTCCGGTGGGAATCTATAGGCCGCTCGGAAGGCCCAAACAAGGGTGTGAGTCATAGTGGGGAATTATATGCCCCGCTCATTGAGGACCCACCTGTCTGAAATGTTTCAAAAAGATTCATATCTCTTGCAGTCATTGTTGGCGGATGGGTAAAATTGCATACAACTATTTAAATTCCTCTTCTACCCATAAGGATCACAGAACTATTTCGCCTAGACATAGTGTAAGGTCAAGGGTGTTAAAGTAACTACAACCCAATAGGCCAATAGTCAAGTCAATTGCACTGCCAAGCCATACATGGCCGAGGCTGACACACACAGTTTTTACCAATTCGATGAACCCTAGATCTCGCGACCGCTCGCCAAAAAATATCTCCCCATAGACAACACCCCACATCGTCCCCGCTTTCCGGCCACGCCTCATCGCAGCCGCTTGCCGGACCACACTAACCCTTAATTTGAAGCTAGCAGTACACCATCGACGTTGAACGGACTAGGCCCCGAGGTCTCGGATCGAAGGATCTTCATTCTGTTGGTTTGTGTTTCATTAGACGAGTACTTCTGCCTCATTACTTCATTTTTTCATCACGCACAGCTAGACACACATCGTAATCTAAGTTTCATGACTGTGCATATTTTATCTTAGGAGATACTGCTGTAATGGTTTTGAATATATATAGTAGGATAAAAAAGAGCAAATCGTCACGTGAGCCAACCGAATGAGATTCAGATCTAGCTCTCATATTTCACGAGATGCCACAGCCCGGCTCTACTCTCTACTCTCATATTTCATCCATCCCGTCGCGTCTTACATCGAAAAAGGTGCTTTGGTCTTATTCCGCGGGCCAAAACAATTGTTTTCATCTTTGCTCGATCGATCCATGTTCTAGTTTTCCACTTTCCAGCCCACCAACACCAATTAGGGGAAGATGCATGTAATGGTACCTCTACCACCTTGAATACTCAAGAAGCCGGAGAAAATCGTGAGGAATTACGCATGTCAGCCACTAGAAGCAGATTTAGATTCTGGCCTCTTCTTTCATTCCCATCCTAAGACCTCCACTGGCCACTGCTCTCGACAACTTAGGTTCTAGTTCCCCTGTCCCGTATCACATGATACCGTAAGGAATTTTTTTTGAGGGAAAAGAGAATATATTAAGCCACAGTAGGATTACAATCAAAAGCAATCGCCGCAGCAACTACCTGGGCATGCCCCTGATCCAATTATCTGTTCTACCCTGAATTCTACCTAGTCTTGCTAGTTCATGGCTAACTTTAACAATAAAAGAATCTCTTTCTCTACCCTAAGTAAATCACAAATAGCGCTAATTCTGAATGCATAAGCTGAGGTGTTTGGTAAGGATTCCCTGATCATCTCCACAGTTTTGGTGCAGTCAGATTCAACATTACCCTTCAGCGGCATCCAATGCAAGGCCAGTCGCACGCCTTCCTCGATCAATGGCAATAATTTCTGCTTCTGTGGCGTCATTACAATGTGGAGGATTTTGATACGCAGCGAAGATTGGCTACCCACAATGGTCGCGGAGCACCATTCCTACCGCTGATGCCTTGCTAAGAAAGGCCCCATCAACGTTTAGCTTGGCTTCTCCACTAGCATGTTGTGCCCAGCGCTTCCTAACTTTTTGCCTACCATCCATTTGGGTGCCTGCCTTGTTGGTAAACCCTTGCATAGGATTGACCACCATTTTACCATTTACCACATCTGCATCCTGGAACTATTTTATTAGCATAAGTCAGTTAAGGTAGCTCACCGGGAAGCGGCGGGATCCATCGATCGAGGGGCAGGGTTTTCATGGATCATTTCGTTATGGCATGCCATATTCGCCACATAGTCATGGCTCTTTGGGTTTCAGGTATCGTTTGCTGGACATGTAGGAGCCATTCTGTTCCAGTTGGTTTTAGCAGTTCGGCGGCAAGTCCCAGATTTCAGCCATCGCTCCCGAGCATGTTGTCAGCGAAGGAAAACATGGAATGTAACTTCATCAGCACAACCGCAGACCGGGCACAAGCTTGAGGTATGTCAACACCCGGATTTTTAAGTCCATATGCCTATTATGCCATACATCGCAATCCCAGAAATATTGGTTTTGCGAGACATAATATATTGATATCACAGAACATCATTCATTATAAACCATAATTGTCTTACATCAAGGGATCACATGATCCAGTCTTACAACATAGTGGATCTAGAGATCCAATTACAAAACACATAGCGGAAGCGAAGTAGCGGTTGCGGTCCATCTGCTCCACGAGCAGCTTGTTGACGTCGGGAGTAGTCCTAGTTGTCGTAGACGTCCTGCTTGTCCTTTATCTTAGTGCTGGGGCTCATCTTCATAGTCCGGCCATTTGAATAGCCAGGGACAAAGCCATGAGTACTTTAAAGTACTCGCAAACTAATACTAATGTAAGTACTATCAACTATGGTAAGGGGGTGCTAAGCTCTAGGTTCATTTGCATAAAGCCAGTTTTATTTCATAAGCACTTTAGTAAACAAAGACTCTTTGATTGCCTAAGTTAACTTAAGTGGGAACATTAGTGTCATTCCCACAACTCTGTTGTGATTCAAAGTCAAATTCACCTTTCAAACTCAAGTCACAAGTCACCATTCATATTTTTGGAAAAGTTCTGATGACGGAACAGTATGACCTTTCCAACTGTCCATGACCGCGGACGCGGCTATTCGAATAGGTTTACACTCTGCAGAGGTCGTACACTTGTGCCACAATAATTGCAATAGTCCGTCGAGGAGTAGCGGCCCTGATTTATCACACTCAGTGTGCGAACTACCAATCATAACCTTTCATTTACATATCCTAGTATAGGCACCTCTCCCATGAGCTTGGCCTCCCAGTGAAGACAAACCGTCAACCTCGGAACTGCACAGGGCTTGGGTCTGACATTCACCTCATTTCACGTCATTTCACTTTCAACGGAGGCAGCCTTGGCATAACTTTTATGACGCTTGTTCAGAGGGAACCCATACTAAAATACATAAGTTTCCAGCTAAGCCTTACCCAGATTCAGGTATTGTGGGGGTACTTAAGAATTGGAAAGGTATCGCATCCGAACCCAACCATCAGTTTTTGGTAAATTTCACGATGTCATTCACAAGTCATATTCACCTTCAAAATCTTTCAATAGAATGATTCATCATTCCAAGGTTTTCAAAGTCATTGGTTTTCACAAGTTCCCATCTAGAGTAGTCACTTTTAGTTTTAGCACTAGCAACTAGTCATGAGGGGTGCTAACTAGCTTATAGCTCTCTAGGCTAAGTGTGATGCTCTTGTACTACTCCATAGCTAGACCAAGTGAATCATGAATCAAAAAGTAAACTTTGATAAACAAAATCAAAAGCTTGTAAAGTAAGAACTTGGGATAGGATCATTAAGCATAAAGTAATATGTAATGGTGCCTTGCTCTCGTAGAGCTTTGCCTTTGGGTATCTTGCAAGAATATTAGCTTGCCTTGGTTGGTGTAGTGATCAAAATCCTCTTCTTCTTCCTCTTGGTGGAAGACCTCCTCCTCTTGATAGTCTCCGGTACTAGCGTCTATAAACGAATACGAGGATACAAACACCAATCAATACTTGATGAGCCTAAGTAGCATTAATGGCTCACTCAAGATGATCTAGCATCATCCCAATCATTACTCAACCTTAGACTAGGGTTTCTTCTTAAGGTTTGGAAAACAACTCCTCTTATTGAAATAGGTGACAAGGGATTAACTTATCAATGCCTACGTATTGGAGACTAGGGTTTAGTTGGAAGTAGAGGGCAAGTAGATCTCGAATGTTTCAGCCGAAAAGTACTCGACGATTATGAAAACTAGGGTTGCGTGAAACAATGAATCGATTCCTATCTTTGTCCCTCGACTTCCCCTTATATAGGAGGTGGAGTCGAGGAATTCGTAATACACAGGTTACAGAGTCCGGGTGGGTTTCCAACCCATCTCGTAAGATTACAAGTATGTGTTTCGTAATACAACTCTAGCTTTCCTAAATACTAACTTGGGCTTCCGAATCTTCATATTCATCGAGTCGTGAGCCTTTAGTAAACCCCGGGTACTATCTTCGGCAGGCCCATTGGGGATGCCTATGTCAGTAGCCCCCGAGATTTTGCTTGAATCGAAGAATCATGGAAAATCTCCAACTTTAATTATTCAATAACTCTGCCAAATTTATCGCATATCTTTGGATACGCAATTCTATATTGTACAGGGATAATGGTAGTTGGGGCTAGTTCATCTGACGGATCAGGTACTAGTTAACTGCTCAAGTGGCAATCTGCAAAAACCTACTTCAAGATCACGTCCCTGGACATGATCTCGGGATACTGGTGTAAACATCGACAGGTGCCGCTTAAGGTCTTACCATTCTGTTGAGTCCTAGTCATGTTTTATCGGGTACCTAACGCGTCCATTAGGATTTTTCTTCGTATCTGTTGATACGGAAAAAGTAGCAAACTGACGTCAGAGACGGCGCCACGCCACTCAGAACGGATCTGGGGTCTTACCTTCGCAAAGTTTTGCGGCATTCAGAGATTATTCGCAACTTTGGCGCTCTGAGAATATATTGTCGAGTGCTTTTTCGGCTGTTGGAATAGCACATTTTATTGAGTCAACGGATGACTTATTTGGCCTCCCGATGGGAGTATGTTTCGAGTTATTTGCATAACTCAAAATATGCTCACTATATTTTTTTTTTATGATTTCATCGGGCACGCGAACAGCGTTCCCTATGGGAGTAGCCCCTGAGGCTACGGCCAAGGACTTGTGCTTGGTTGTAGGCTCGACATCTTAATCCGCTATATTGTCAATCTCTCTCGAGCTTTTTACATCTATCGGGTGCGCGACCAGCGCTCCCGATGGGAGTAGCCCCCGAGGCTATGAACAAATGCTTGCGTTTGATCATAGGCTCTCGCCATTTCTATTTTTTCGTAATGGAGCTTTTTCTTTTTTCTAAAGTAGCCCCCGAGCATTTGGGCAAAAACTTGTATTTGGCCAAAGGCTCTCGAAATAATCAATAATCTTCTGCTGCCGCCATTCTTATGAAGCTTCATAGCCGAGATTTTCTCTTGCCCAGGTGACATCATTGGTGACGATAACCACGATCACTGTATCGGGAAGACGCGAGAACTGCTTTTCTCTCTGTCTTGCGGGCCCAAATTTCTTATCAAGTTGACACGTCGTGTAAGTGGGGGACACACGTCCTCCACTTTTCCTGGCGCACGCACTGTAGCGCATGTTCCTTCCCTTCATAGCGAAATTACGTTGTTACCCCTTATCCACGTGTACATCATCTATCTCGCAATTTCTCCATCCAACGGTGCGTCGATTCACCGCACCTCTACTTAAGATCATCGTCTTCCTCCGTTTGCACTTTCGCTCGCGCCGCTCATCTGCTCTCCTCTGCCAAAATCCTCCATTGCGCCCCACAGCTCTTGAGCTCAACCACGCTCGCACTTTCCTCCTACGCCATTGTTGATGCCACCGCGCGCACGGCTCACTAGGCACAGCACTCCGGAGTCGAAGATGACAACTGAAGATCTGGAGTGGGAGAGATCCAAAATCTCCAATCAAGACATGAACCTGCTGAAGAAGCTTGGGTTCATGAAGAAGGAGAACACGCTGCGCTTCCCCAAGGAGGAAAGCTATCCATCGCCTCCAATCGAATATCTGGTCAGTTTCGTTGACCACCTTATTCGCGGCCTTTCTCCCCCTATCCACGAATACCTCCGTGGTCTCCTCTTTGTCTACGGGCTACAACTGCATCAGCTTACGCCCAATTCCATCCTCCATGTTTCGATTTTCATCACCCTCTGTGAATGCTTCCTCGGAGTCCATCCTAATTAGGCTCTGTAGAAGCGCATCTTCTGCCTCCGCCGCAATGGCTCCCACAACGTCTGCTACAACATAGGCGGCGTTGTCATTTGCGTTCGCTCTGATGTCGAATATTTCGACGTCAAGTTCCCCGACAACGTTCAGGGGTGGCGCAAAAGGTGGATCTATGTGCACGAAGAAAGCTCCGACTCGGTGGAGTACAACATTGCTCCTTTCGATGGAGGGGCCAAGATTCTTCGCCGCCATTCCTGGGACGCTGAAGCCACCGAGAGGAGAAGTCGGCGATAGAGGCGCTGATGACTCGCATCCATGAGCTTCAGAATACCCGTGGCAAGGAATTGTCGGGTATCCAGATCTCAGCCTACTTCCTTAGGATTAGAGTGCAGCCTTTACAAGCTCGCAAAAATCCCCTTTGGATGTATGCTGGTGAAGAAGACGTCGACAGGCTCTCCAAAGACCTTTCTGTGAAGGACTTGGAGAAACTGATCCGAAGAATTTCGTCGCTCAGCAAGAAGGATACTATTCCATCCTCTTGCCGCGTTGAGCCATATAGTGGAACCAACGCCCTTCCCGAGGTAATTTTCCCTCGACTACTATCTTGTCTTCTCGATTTTTTTAATATTTGTCGACTACTATCTTGCTGGCGTCCTTTGCATAACTTTTTGTCGACACTCCTTGTTTTTGCAGAACCATCCTGTTCTAGCTTCTCTTCCTCCTCTTCCTGAAGGTGGAGAAGTCGAAGAATGGACTGTTGTCACCGACGACAACCAGGGTACTTGTCGCCCTGAGAGTGAAGTCGCGGGTTCTCAGAAATCCGCGGCTTCCTCTGAAAAAGAAGTCGAGTCTGAGGCTACCGCCTCGACACACTCTCTCCCTTCCGCCATTTCTCCATCCAACAAGAGGAAAAGGGACGAGGTCGCCGATTCTGGCGCCTCCAAAGCTGGCACCTCTCATGCCGAAGAAGTTGTTCCTACTGAGGGAAGGACAACTTTCAATCCTTACGAGGATGCCCTTGTCAGCTCGTAAGTTCTTCCTACTCTTTGTTATTTGCTCTCGATATTTTGTCTATGTTGTTTCTTATATTGTCGCCTTTTTCTTGTAGTGGTGACAAGGATGAAGATCTGCCTATTGACGCGACTGCTCGAACGAGCACGTCGCGTACTTTAGTTGTCTCTGAAGCTCAGCCTGATGGAGATGAAACCTCGCCTCCTCAGCAAAACATCGAGCATACAACTCCAGCTGCAAGCCCCCGTGCCCCTTCGCCAAAGAGGGCTAGGGTCGAACCGGCTAAGGAGCCTACCGTGCTACTTGGTAGCTCCACGACTCCTTCTCTGGATGATGTAAGTTGCTCACTTCTTCTTTTATGTGCCGAATATTTCAATGCTGTCGACTCTTCTTTGTTTTTCGCTTCTCTTTTGCTTTTTGTTGTCGAACTTTTTTACTTTATTGATGTTTCTTTCTCTTTTTCCTTTGCAGCCTTTGATGAAGGAATTTATCCGTCTCGGTACCCAATTCGTCGGGTACCGTGACCATGCTAAAAAAGCCGAAGGTACTATTTTGCTGCCTCTTCTGGTTAATGACCTCTCCATCATTTTTTCCATGACATTTATTGTTGTCGAGTATTTGCCAGAAAATCTTGCGGAAGCCAACAAATGCGCTGATTCTCTTGCTCTTAAACTGGAGCAAAACGAAAAAGCCCGCAAGAAAGCTGAAGCTGACGCTGCCGCTGTCGAAGATCTTCGAAAAAGACTTCAAGACGCGGAAGCGTCTTTAAGCGAAAACATCGCGCATCAATCTGCTCGTGAAGAGGACATCATCGCTCGCTTGGAGTCGCAGAGTCGACGTTTTGTCAGTAAGTACTCAATTCTTTGCTATTTTTTCGGGTCAGCACATTCTTCCTTGCTTGTTTGCTGACGAACTATATTTTTAACTTATTAGGGAGAACGCAACAAGATTATGATCTAGAGAATCCTGAAGGTGACCGCCTTCTCGACGCGCTCTCCCTTCTTGAAATTCATGGGGATGAAGCACGCCAAGGCCTTACCGATGCTAGAGTAGTTCTATCTCGGCTTTTTCCCTTCTACTTCGTGAAGAAAGAAGAACCCGAGACTTTTACTGCTCTCGCCAAGTGCTTCAGATCCAAAGAGAATCTTGGACCCAGTCTTCGACAGGAGGGCCCGAAGATTGGTGTTGAAGGCACCATAGCCTTGGTTGCTGACAGCCAGCAGAACATCGACTGGGCCAAAGTTGGCAATGTAAAGGAGATGGAGACGAAGAAGTGGCAGTCTTTGATTAGGGCTGCCAAACCCAACTCGAAGAAGATCCTTGCCTTCCTTGGATTCAATCCAACTCCAGCTCCTAGTTCATCGAAGCCGGAGGTCAAGTAGACCACTTGTCTCTATTGTTTTTACTTCTCTTTTGATGCTATCGCCAAAGTAGCTTTAGCGACAACTACCCCACTAGTTCAATAGGAACCTTTTGTAATAGCCTTGTAAATACCTGTCCTTATTAATGAAATACTATGTTGCCGAGGTATTGATATCGAAATTTTTCTTTTCAGTTGATTTTTGACAACTATAACGTGGTGCCTTCTTCGATTGCTTTGCCTGCTGCGTCTTACTCAAAAAAATCCTTCACTGACGAATTTGTGGGAGGTTCTTCGAGTGCTGCACAAAATGAGGACTTGAACGAACTCCGTCAATAGCTGCAGTCGATGAAAAAACATGCTCTCGTGATAATGGAACAGTCTCGAAAGTCGTCTGAGAGGGAAAAAGTTGTGCTACATCAAGCTCGGGAAGCTATAGCTGCAAAAGAAGCTGCAATTGCTGAAGCTACACAGGCTGCTTTCCCGAGAAAACTCCATATTTGAGTTGATGACTGAATCAAGCCTGGAACATGCGGGTATGTTTCCTCAAACTTAACCTTCCCTTTTTTTCTTTGCTTGTTGCCTGCCTTTAACTGGTATGCTACCGCCTAAATAGGTCCCTTTTTAGATGCCGATGTCGAAGATCAACGAGTTGACACCAGATCAAATTATCTTATTAACTTGGCACTTGATCATGGTATCCTTTTCTGGGCTACCCCTGAACGCACCCGACAGATCGTCAGATTTCAAGACCGCTCATGCCAAGTTCGTGAATTCCTCGACTTCTGCACCAAGACGTTGTCCATGATCTACAACTCCATGTTTCCTCGTAATGTTCAGCCTAGGACCCTTCCGGAGCTGATGGAGAAGTTCAAGGACTCGCACAAAATCGATGCTTTTGTAAGAGCTCAACTAATAGCTGGTGCCAGGGTTACCCTAATCATGCTTCAGATCTGCCACTCAAAACTCAACATGACCAAGGTGGTTGAAAAAGTTCATACCAAGCTGAAGCGATGGAAAATGGGTGTCGATAGAATTGATGCGGTAGTCACACCAGTGGCTGAAGAAATAATTGATGATCTTCTTCGGATGGATGCCGACTTTTTTGCAGACGGCCACTATGCCGATTTTCTGGGTGCCTCTGCCGAAGAAGGCAAAGTCACCATTGACGATATATTAAGACACAACTAGATTTATTTCTTCGATAGATAACTTCTTTGTCGAAAGTCACAATTGTAACTTGCTATATATATGTTGTACGACAAAGATATATATATTTTTTCCTAGCCCTCGAGTGTTTCAGTTGCTACTTTCTTTATTGTGTTTGCGAGGTTGAACCAAGGCAAATATTTTTTATTGAGTATATTGTATTTGCGGGTATGAGCCCCCGAGCGTTTTGTTAATCACTATTTTGTATCTTCCTTGCTTTGCGAGATGCTTTGCACCAAGGCGATATTTTTTTTTGTGAGTTGCATTTTTCGACGATGTATATCTATATTGTAATTTCTGAGGGCAAGCCCCCGAGCCTGTCGAAGAAAAAAGATGTATGTCTCGACTATCTTTACTATATTGCAGCACCGCGAGCCCGCCTCATTAAAAACCTTTCCAGCCCCACTCGGTGCCCTGAAAAGGAAAAGAGTGCGTCTGAAAGCTCGCGGGCGTTTCAGTACATTGTATTTTTACAAAGGAGGACTATATTTCGACTCTAAGCATAGAACCGCCTGAGTTGCGCCACGTTCCAAGGATTTGGCTCAGCAACCCATGTCTTCTTGTCCTTTATCCTGTATGCTCCTCCTTCGATTACTTCTGTGATGATGTAAGGGCCGAGCCATGGCGACTCGAGTTTTTATGACTTTTTTGAGTGAGACGAAGGACTAAGTCGCCGACCTGAAAGGATCTCGGGTGCAAACGTCGACTGTGGTAGTTTTTCAGGTCTTGCTGGTACTTAGTGACTCGTGATAACACTTCGTCTCGAGCTTCATCTAGTGCATCGACATCATCCTCCAATGCTTTTCTTGAGGCCTCTTTGTCGTACTCTGTAACTCTTGGGGAATCATGCTCTATTTCTATCGGCAATACTGCTTCAGCTCCATGGACCAGAAAAAACGGTGTTTCCTGTGTCGCCGTATTTGGTGTTGTTCGAATACTCCATAACACACTAGGCAACTCTTCAGGCCAGGTATGTCGAGCTTTTTCCAATGGTGCTAGCAAACGCTTCTTGATACCATTGCAGATAATTCCATTGGCTTTCTCGACTTGACCATTGGTTTGCGGGTGCGCAACTGATGCAAAGTGTAGTTTGATACCTACCTCTGCACAATATGCCTTGAATTCCTTTGATGTGAAATTACTACCATTGTCTGTGACGATGCTATGAGGTACTCCAAACCGAAAAACGATACTTTTCACGAACTTGATTGCCGACGCTCCGTCTGGTGAATTTATCGGCTTTTCTTCTATCCACTTAGTAAATTTGTCGACAGCGACGAGCATATACTCGTATCCTCCTGGCGAAGCCTTGTGTAACTTTCCCACCATATCGAGGCCCCACTGAGCAAAGGGCCAAGACAGCGGTATTTGCATCAGCTCGGCTGCCGGAGAGTGAGGTTTTGCGGCAAACCTCTGGCACGCGTCACAAGTACGAACTATTTCTTTCGCATCCTCAATTGTTGTCAACCAATAAAATCCTGCTCTGAAAACCTTGGCTGCTATAGCTCGACTACTTGCATGAATTATCCTTCCTTCTTTGGGTGTGACGCACCTTTGTAACACTCCCGAAAAACTTCGCTTGTATAGCTCCCCTTTGACCACAGTAAAGGCCTTGGACCGCCTAATAACTCGCCTTGCTTCAACTGGATCGTCGGGTATTTGTTTCCTTAGGATGTATGATATATATACTTGCATCCATGGAATTTGCACCATCATTATGAGGTCCTGTTCCTCTTCTTCTTCTAATGCCACTTTTATAGCCCCCGAGGGTTTCTCATCCTTCTCCTTCTTCTTTGCTTTCTTCGGCTTTGTAGATCTCTCTGCTATCTCTTCCCAGAATACACCTGGTGGAATCGCGAGGCACTGCGGCCCGATGTTTGCGAGAACATCGGCTTCATCGTTGCTTAGCCTGCTGATGTGATTTACCTCACATCCATCAAACAACTTCTCGAGCTCATTGTACACTTCCTTGTATGCTACCATACTATCATTGACTGCATCACATTGGTTCATGACTTGCTGAGCCACCAATTGTGAGTCGCCAAATATTTTTAGTCGAGTTGCACCACAAGCCTTCGCCATCTTCATCCCGTGTATAAGAGCTTCGTATTCTGCCTCATTGTTAGACGCGTTTGGAAACGTCATCCGTAAGACATACTTTAATTTGTCGCCTTGAGGTGATATTAGTATCACGCCTGCTCCAGCTCCCTCTAATCTCTTGGACCCGTCAAAGTTCATAGTCCAGGTTCTCGATAAATCCGGGGGTCCTGTATTTTGTAGCTCCATCCACTCTGCGATGAAGTCTGGTAGAATTTGCAACTTTATTGCTTTTCTTTTTTCATACGTGATGTCCCGAGGGGAAAGTTCTATTCCCCAAAGGGAGACACGACCTGTAGCTTCTGGATTGTTTAATATATTAGATAAAGGCGCCTCATTGACCACTATTATCGGGTGTGCCGAAAAATAGTGCCGCAATTTTCTTGCGGTGGTAAACACTCCATATGCTAGCTTCTGGTACTGCGGGTACCGCTGTTTTGAAGGCGATAAAACTTCACTGATGAAATATACCGGCCTCTGCACTCCATGGAGTTTTCCTTCCTCTTCTCTTTCGACGAGAAGTGCCGTTTTGACCACCTGAGGTGTGGCTGCAATGTATAACAGGAGGGGTTCCTTCTCTTTAGGCGCCACCAAGATTGGTGGTGTCGAAATTGTGCGCTTGAGATCCTCGAAAGCTCTATCTGCCTCTTCGTTCCACTGGAACTTCTCTCCTTGTTTGATCAAAGCGTAGAACGGTAACGCCTTTTCTCCCAGCCTGGCGACGAATCTGCTTAAAGCTGCGACTCGCCCAGTTAACTGCTGTATTTTTTTCAACTTTGTTGGCTTCCTCATTGTTACGATAGCTTGAATTTATTCTGTATTGGCCTCGATTCCTCTTGCTGAGACTAGGAACCCGAGAAGTTCTCCTGCAGGGACGCCGAAAGAACACTTCGTCGGGTTCAGTTTGAGGCAGAACTTATCAAGGTTGTCGAAAGTTTCCTTTAGATCCTCGATCAAAGTTGTCCCCTTTTTTGATGTTATGACGACATCGTCAATGTACACTTGTACGTTTTTCCCAATCTGTGTTGCCAAGCACTTCTACATCATCCGCTGATATGTTGCTCCCGCGTTTTTCAAACCAAAAGGCATTGTTCTGTAGCAAAACACGCCATAAGGTGTTATGAACGCTGTCTTTACTTCATCTTCTTCTTTTGATCTGGTTATAACCAGAATATGCATCCAGGAAGGAAAGACGTTCACATCCTGCCGTGGAGTCGATGATTTGATCGATCCTTGGGAGGGGAAAGTAATCCTTTGGACAATGTTTATTGAGACACGTAAAGTCGACACACATGCGAAGGACTTTCGTGTTTTTCTTCGGGACCAGCACTGGGTTAGCTACCCATGTGGCTTCCGTATGTAGCTCTTTGATAAAACCAGCTTCTCTGAGTCGATCAATCTCTGACAGCATAGCTTTACGGTTTGGTTCCGAAAAACGCCGCAAAGGTTGTTTAATTGGTCTCGCTATTGGATCCAAGTTTAAGTGGTGCTCGGCAAGTTCCCCGGGTACTCCCGGCATGTCAGCTGGACACCATGCGAAGATTTTCCAGTGCTCACGGAGGAACTCGACGAGCGTGCTTTCCTATGCGAGGTCCATGTCTGTTGCGATGGACGTCGTTTTCTTTGGATCTATCGGGTGAATCTGCACCTCCTTGGAATCTTTCGTAGTGTTAAAGGTTGGCTCCCTGAGAGGCCTTCCTACATCTGGCAGCACATCATAATCAGTTGTGAGCCTTGACGCCATATACTCTGCCTGCATCCCGAAAGTTTCTGACAGTCGATGAAAATCCTTGTCGCACTTATCAGCTAACGCGAAACTTCCCTTGACTGTGATTGGTCCCTTAGGTCCTGGTAGCCTCCATAACAGGTACGTGTAGTGTGGTACCGCCATAAACCTAGCATATGTTGGTCGTTCCAACAGGACGTGATACTGCGACGGGAAATCCACGACTTCAAACTCCAGCCTTTCTATCCTGTAATTTTCTCGGGTCCCAAACTGAACGTCGAGATTGATTTTCCCCAACAGATAACTTGGCTTCTCTGGTGTGATACCATGAAAACGTGTATCAGTTTTGTTTCAGATTTTCTAGGGATATGTTCATCTTCCTTAGTGTATCTGCGTACATAAGGTTTAGACTGCTACCTCCATGTATAAATACTCGGGAGACATCGAATCCTGTGATTACTGCTGGTAAGATAAGTGCTGACTGCCCTGGTCGAGGAACTTGCTGCGGGTGATCCGCTATTGTGAAGCCAATGTCCTGTCCCGACCAATTTAGGCACTCGATCGTTGGAGGAGGCATCTTCTCTGCCATGAACACTTGACGCAAAATTACTTTCTGAGCCCTGTTAGACGGCCTAGCTTTCTGAATCATCGAGACCGCACCGTTGGAATTGGGGTCGATATATGGAGGTGGGTGTGGTGCTGCCGCTATTCTGAGCTGGTGCCGATTTTCGTCCGTAATTGCGGGAGGAGGTGGCAGGTGGATCTCACTCCTGGGCCCCTAGGGGTTTCTGTTTGTTGCCTGAGAATTGGCTTGACCTGCAAACCTCAACATTGCTTGAAAATTTCGACAGTCCTTCTGTAGATGTCCTGACTGCCTCTTCCCATTATTGTCGACATAGAAATGCATCTGACATGGCCCGTTCATCATATCCTTGGGAGATACAAAAGGTCTCTGAAACCTTGGTCCACTATTTCGCTTGTTATTCCGATAGTCATCTCTATTGTCGGCTTGCCGCTCGTTACTCCTTTGATATTCATCTCTATTGTTTCCTCCATTGCTTCCTCGAAAACCAGCCGATATTTGGCCAGGAGCGTCATAACTCGAGAATTGCCGTGGAAATCATCGTCTATTTTGAAAATTTCTACTACGGTCCTCCTCTGGTGACCTGTGTCGCTTATTGTGGGCAGCATCTTCTCCATCTGCCCATCTATTTGCTATCTCCATTAATGCCGACACTGTCCTTGGATTGGTTCTCCCCAAGTCTTCGACAAAATCTCCTCGCCGAATTCCTGCCACGAACGCATCTATTGCTCTCTCGTCAGATATGTTCTCTGCCGAGTTTTTAATGACGATCCACCGTTGGATGTACTTTCTCATTGATTCATCATGCTTTTGTCGAAACGATCTCAACTCTTCTAGTGATGCGGGTTTTTTGCAGGTGGATCGGAAGTTCTTGACGAACACATCCTCAAAACTGTCCCAGCTGTCGATGGATCCCGGAGGGAGCTTCTTTATCCAAGATCGCGCGGCTCCACTCAGATGTACTTGGATGCTCTGCATGGCTGTTGCTCTGGTTCCTCCTATCAGCTTCACCGTCTCGAGATAATCAACTAGCCAATCCTCTGGATCTTGCAGGCCGTTGAATTTTTTGAAGTTATCGGGTAATTTAAACCCTGAAGGAACTCGAGTTTTGCGGACCCTCCTTGTAAAGCACGGCAGCCCGCACATATCCTCATCATCTATCTCTGGAGAGTGCCGCTGTTCCCTTCTATTTTGTCGTGCTCTGTCCACCCGTGCTTGTGCTGCTGTGTCTCTTGCTCCACTTGTTCTCTCGGGACCTGGTACTACTGCAGTAGGTCGTGGACTATTTTGCCTTGCTGATCCTTCAGGAGGCGAGGTTACAAATGCCGTTCCCATGGCTCCGACTCCTGCCATGGCCATATTGTACAATGCTTCTCTTGGATCTCCGGGAGGTGGCTTGGATGCGAGGATGAAAGCTTGCGTCGCCATATACCCAGCTTCCGGTGTCTTAGGGATAATATTCCCCCTCGTGTCTATCGACATAAAGGACATGTCGAGGTTTTGGACCAGATTTTCTCTCTCAGCCTCAGGTATGTTTTGCAGTCGAGATCTTGCTCTGTTTCGAGCTTCTCTGTGACTATCTCCCGAAGTTCCTGAATGTCGACTTAACTCCACCCTTCGCCTGCTTGATGCGGAAGCTGCCTCCCTTCTTCTGTTCAAAGCAGCTGTCTGTTTTTCCAATTCTCTTCCAATGCGGGCGAGTCTATATTGGTACGCTTGCAATTCTTCCGATGTAGCAGTTGTAGTCATTGGTTCTGTACCATCTATAGCTCTTGCGGCTCTATCCCACGCTTCTTGTGGAAGTTGAACCCTTAAACACGGTGTAGACCCAACATATTTAGTGCCTAGGCCTCGCCTAAGGTTAGCGGGATCGACGTATGGATTTCCCAAATCGTCGAAAGCCTCTGATGTCTCCTCCTGATCGCGACTTGGTTCTCCGATGGCATAGATCTGATGATATTTTGGATTTTGAACCTTGCTGGGTTTGGTGACACCATCATAGAGATTGGTGAAGACCTTTCCAACAGTAGTGGATCTGTCGATGAAGTTGAAGCTGTCGATGTTGCTCGAGTCATCGCTTATATCAGAGTCCGCAGATGACTCGAAGGACATGTCGCTGAATATCTTGGCGATTTTTTCACTTGCCCTGGTGCTGATGAAGCGTGGCGACAAAGTCTCCTCGTCGCCTGACTCGATTGATGATGCTTAACTCGAAAAATCGGGATCGACCGCTGATAATCCCGACGAGATCGGAATTTTGAGACGATACGCTCCTTCTTTCTCGACGCGGAAGTGGAACCTTCCGAACGTCATCTCCATGGGCTCCTCCAGATACGCATATGCATCCAAACGGGAGGGCGGGTGAGGTACAAAATCAACTAGACCAGTTTCGATCTGTTTACCTCTGTCCATCGTGTTGCTTGCAGTTGACGAAGTCGACGATCTTGAACGTGCCATCGAGATCAGATCCTTGACACCTCTAATTCCCACAGACGGCGCCAATTGACAAGGGATTAACTTATCAATGCCTATGTATTGTAGACTAGGGTTTTGTTGGAAGTAGAGGGCAAGTAGATCTCGAAGGTTTCAGCCAAAAAGTACTCGACGATTATGAAAACTAGGGTTGCGTGAAACAATGAATCGATTCCTATCTTTGTCCCTCGACTCCCCCTTATATAGGAGGTCGAGTCGAGGGATTCGTAATACACATGTTATAGAGTCCGGGAGGGTTTCCAACCCATCCCGTAAGATTACAAGTATGTGTTTCGTAATACAACTCTAGCTTTCCTAAATACTAACTTGGGCTTCCGAATCTTCATATTCATCGAGTCGTGGGCCTTCAGTAAACCCCGGGTACTATCTTCGGCAGGCCCATTGGGGATGCCTATGTCAATAGGGATTAGGGTTTCTATTTAGTTCTTTGGAGAAATAATTTCCTCTCATTGAATCTTATTAAGATTTAATCTCCTCCATTAATAAGTGTGAGATCATGTTGACCAAGGTCAATACTTCACACTTATCATTTGAGAAAAATGATTTAAATGAGGTACTATACCTCATGTAATTTAAATCCTACTTTGATTTAAGATCCTCAAGTGAGAAAGTATGAGACCATGCAACAAGGGTCATCACATTACTTCACATTACTTGGGAAGATGATTTAAATGAGGTGCTACACCTCATAGATTTAAAATCCTAAATTTGAAAATGATTTAAGTGGGCTAGTATTGACTATATAGCCAATTTTTGATTCTAGCCCATGATCATATGAAGCATACATGTCATATTTTTACATAATCAATTAGAGTTTTTGAAATGTGAATTATGAGAATTTTAATCACCTCAAAATTCATCATGGTTGATTTTTAAGAATTGTTTGAAATCTGAAAAGTCCCTGCCTTGTTATTTTTGCTACATTATTTCTACAACATATATAGGGTTGAATCCAATGTGCTTGGTTAGAGCTTTTCATAAGCTTTCCAACAATATGAAATTCATCAAATTTGGTTCAGCCGATTGAAGTTATTTAATTTCTAGCCAGGCACCAGTATTGAATTTGTCTGAAAAGAATTTATTCGAATTCAAATACTTGGGCTTTGGCGGGAAACGGAATTGGGCCAGGAGAAGGGAAAGGAACTGGGCCGGCCCAGCTATGCGCACGTTGCACGCGGGCCGCCTGACAAGGTGGGGCCTACTCGTCAGCGAGTTTAACTCACCGAAACGGTACGCAGAGCGGGGAGACGTTGGATCAGACGATGATCGAACGGTTGAGCGTCGTCATCGTCGACGAGAAGTGAGCACTGGCACGGCGGAGGTAGGGGGTCGGAGGCGAGCCTGGACTCCGGCGATCGACGGTGTTGGTGCAGGGCGACGTTGTGGACGACGGCGAGGCAACTGGTACCGACGGCGACTCCAATGGTGGCCGATATCGACGGCGCCCTTCTCAGCACCGCCGCGGGCTCCGGTGACAAATTGGACGGCTACGGTGAGAATTGGAGGGGGGAAAGAGGTTTAGGAAGCTCAGGGAGATGAGAGGAGATGAGTTGTGTGAGAAATCCGTCGCGGGGAGGCCTCCTTTTATAGCATCCAGGGGTGTCCGAGGCGCGGGAGTGAGGTCATCGGTCTCGACGGTGATAAAGTGGTCGAGGGGGTTGGGCGCTGACGCAAGCGAGTAGGCGACATTGTTGTGAGTGCGTGTGACTTGACGGTGCAGAGAAAGGTGGTCCGTAGCGCTCGTCATCGTCCTCGCGTCCTCATACCCGTGGCGGATGGCGTCGGCCATGGCGACGACGACAGGTCGAGCGCGAGCCAATGGGCGTGTCTAGGCGGTTGCTGAGGTCACGGGGGTCCTTCTGGCGTAGGGAGAGAGCAAAGGGGTCAACGGAGTTGGCCGGGCGACGTCGTGTCCGTGCGCGCTCTGGCGTGGCATGGCACGCCTGGGCATGTCTGGGCGTCGCGTGTTCTAGTGCTTGTCAGCTTCCTCTTGGCTCGGGAACGTGTCCAGCGTGATCAGCAGGGAAAGGTGAGTCTCCAGGACATGGTGGTGTGGCCTGGATGGGAGAGGAGAGGAAGTTGACATGGAGAGGGGCATGATCACCTCGGCATGGTCATGTCCTTGCTCCAAACGTCACCAAACCGTGTCTCCAATGCATGGCCTTGTCTACTGGGTGCAAGGAGGGTCTGGTGATGACATAGCGTTGAGGGTTGAGGCCAAGAACTGCTGGATAAAAGCATGTCTCTATCATTCTAGATTTAGCACACCAAGTGCTCGACATGATGCCCGCATGAACATAATTTTGGAATTTTGGCACCAAATTTTATGGGAGTGATTCATATATGATTTGGAACATTGTGGTGGTCTTGGTTTGCAAAGGTGAGTAGTTTTATGAAATTCCAAAATGGGTAGAATCTAAAATCTGATTCAATGTCACCACTTTGCTTGATTACCATAAGAAATGGAGAAAGAATTAGACAAGGTGGTCAACACAAAAGTTGTTCATATTGATAAGGTCTTCGATGAGGTGCAAAGAGTTGGGAGAGTTTGGTTTAGGAAACTCTAAATACAGGGGCTCAAAGAGGGTAAGATGTTAAAAATGTCACATGTGACCATTATCACATGTAACTAGGTTTTTGATTTTTCTTTGATTTGATTTTAATTTCTTTGATGCAAAAGGGATCCTTTTGAGTTTAAAAGAGTTTCCAAACTATTGGCACAAATTTATATGGCCTAGGTCAAAGATTTTCAAAAAAATGGCCAAAACCATATGTGAGGGTTTTTGCAATTTCTCAAATCTTTTTCTTTCTTTATCTTTGATCCAAAGGATCATGGTTTTGGGTTCAAATGGGGTTGGTTGGGTTTACTCATGGTTTCCAACCATTTGGGTAAGGTAAATAGGGCATAGGACAATTATTGGAGAATTAGCCATTAGCCCACATATGCCTCACATTTTATTTTATTTTACTTTCTTGATTTCTCCTTGGTTTTGAAAAGGGGTAAGGTTTAGGGTTTTGGCACATTGTCAAAGATTGTAAACAACAACATGGCACTAACACAAAGATTAAGTATGAGCACTATGTATAGCACCATATGTAATAAAAGTTTTTGTTGGTTCTCATTTTTGGAAAAAGGAAATTAATTTTCTTCTTTGTTTGAAAATTTGGGATGTTACAAGGTAGACATGTCTCATTTGCTTCCGTTAATTAGCTGACCTGTTCTTGACGCATATTTGTCCAAAACTTACTTGACTCCAATTGCTTGGTCCACTTGGGCCTTAAAAAACTGTAAACTGT
This sequence comes from Lolium rigidum, assembly GCF_022539505.1. Taxonomy (NCBI): domain Eukaryota; kingdom Viridiplantae; phylum Streptophyta; class Magnoliopsida; order Poales; family Poaceae; genus Lolium; species Lolium rigidum. The sequence goes on along the minus strand of NC_061513.1, from coordinate 349,768,664 downwards.
CATCTGCAAGCTCCAGCCTTTGCATCACTTTCCTTAGAAAATCTCAATCCACCCTGTCTTATGTTTTGAATAGATATAACTTGTAAGCACGGAAATTCTTTGATAGATTTGTGTTATTCTCACTGAAGTGCAGGCATTCAAAAGCAACAAGAGCATTATCTGATTAATCACCGTAAGGATGTTGTTTGATTGCGAGAGCAAACTAATTGTTAATAATAGTCTCTCGATCAATTTATACAAGATTGTGCTTGCAATTTAGTGTGTGATGTTTGATTGCGCCTTAGCAATTGTTTTGTTGCTCGCTTGATTTATCTGTGTAGTACTTTTACTTACCAAGCCAGGGAAAGCAATAGAAGCAAGAAGCTTTCAAAGATGCTTCCAGCAGTTTTAAACTTTTAATACTGTAAAAGCCGCAGCAAACACGGGCATTTTGCCATCTTTGCCAAAGAAGATTCAGATATTGATGTCGTATGATAAGCAACCTCAGTCCTCCCCTCCTCTCAACAGCTATGGTATGTGTTGTTTTATTGTGGTCGCAAAAAAATTGTTATCATCCTCGGTCAGGAACCACATTTCTGTATATACACATTGGAAGAAGTACGGCCAAGACCAAGGGCTCCTCTCTGACTTTGACGGAAAAGTGTATTTACACACTGCATTCGTTTGCCTCCCTTTACTGTTTATAAAGCTGTTATTTCTCTGAAATTGTCATTCTTATGCATGTTCTTCCATATCTCTAGGGTAAATTTTCAATGGACACAAAACAGTCACCAGTAAAAGGTGCATGCAATAAGCATCTTCAGAATGACGTGGAAAATCTGGTAAGTCAAGACCTGTGTTATTTACAGAATGATAGAGTACACAGTTCCATCAACAAGATGGATGGGTATTTACTATGTAGCTTGTATTTTCCTAAACGCATGCGCTGATCTTTTAAATCACTGATTGCGTTCCTACATGTTTGGCATAGATAGTTAATATATGTAACTCATGGTATCATTTCCATGATGCTCACTTTGCCAAGAAGATACATTGCTTAGTTCTGCGATGGATAGCTTAGGTGCATTTTAAACTAAATTCCTATTTTTGGTACGCAGCTGTTTGTAGGAGCTTTTGTGCACATCGTTGCTTGCGCAAAAGTCTGCAGATTATTTCTGCAATATAGATGCTCTGCATCTAACTGCTCTAAATAGTGATTAACTTGCACAACAACATATAACATTGCACACATTATTGATTATTCACAAAATCCTTTATAGAATCTATAAGTTGGCTGCATGTATGCGTTTGTTTTTAGGGAGACTCGTACACAGATAAACAACCAAGTCCCGTGGATCTGTTCAGGGAGACACGCCACAACAAGACCGACCGCGACTCCCCTGAAGTAGAACTTGTTCTTGTGAGTAAGCATTCAATGAGTTATCGCTGAAACTAAGTTTATACTTTGCTTCATCTAACATCAATCAATCTTCTGTCTTTATTGCTAAACTAGCAAGATGGCCCTCGCAAATGCGAGGGCATCTTTGTAGTGTTTGCTTGAAAGATAAGTCTATATGTTCCATGTATCATCTTTAATGTGTAATGATTTTGCAAATATAATATCAAAGTAATTTGTTCATTGTGCAATTAATTGTAAGTAAGTTACTGTTTGTTGATAGGTAGGACAACAAACTAATGAGAAACTTTATTGTGTTTGGTGTAATTTTCTTCGTCTCATTTTCTATACCCATTTAAAATCCATGACACTTTTCTAAAATTTGGTATGTTCTAAATACGAATGTGTACTCCAAGTTCTAACTGGTGCATTGTTTTGTATATGAAAATTTATCTTAAATTGAAGTAATAAACACAAATAGAAGTACAAAATAACATGTGCCAAATTTAAACATTTCTGTATATCAATGAGCAATTTATATAGTGAAGGTTACATTTTTAGGAAATTGAAAACCCCTCCAAGACAGAACTCTTCGTGGGCACATTGAAATATTTTGGTCCGAGTGGAAACTCATCTACATAAATTGATTCGTTAAGATTATTTAAGTATTATTGGTAGGAAGTCTACAACCCTTGGAAGCATCGGTATCCTTCTGCATGTTTTGTAGTAAACTAAAAAATATGTGTTTCTTCAAAACATGTGTTTTCTCGCAGCTATATTTTGTATAGTCAATCATAAATACATATAGATATTTCCCCTAAAAAAATACATATAGATATAGATCCCTTATCAGGACACTCGACTTCATATAGATATATCGAATAATTTATACTTGTGGTTGTACCATACTTTTTCTATCATGTTCAATCTAGCTACCTTTTTGTATTGGCTAACCTAGCGTACAACTTTTTTTACGGACGCAGATAGCCTGGTTAAATCTAACGTTAAAAAGTGGAGACAAAATATGCTCCACTAATCTAGGCTGATATTACATAGATGTGTACATGCCTGTGTATAGAGAGACAATAAATATGATCGAACGGGGGAGAGAGGAAGGAAAGTAAAACTGTGTTGCTTAAAATAGGAAGTTGCTTTGATGATTATAGATTTTCTGAGTTTTTTTAAGAATTTTTTTCCTGTTTCGGTGGTGTGGAGCTAATTCCACAAAGGGGAAAGTTTATTTTTTTTCTGACCGCGCCGTGAATCTGGCAATTGGAAGTAGGAAAGCGCTGGAGCATATCTAAAACGCGAGCACATTATTCATTACATGTATCCAGGGCTATTTTTTGTATGTGCACCTGGGTATAGCCCTACGTGATATGGAAATATTTTAGTTACATATATCCAGGTAGTAGGTCCGCTCTCGTACATGACCAGGCAACTACTTCAATTGTTTCAATAAAATTAGGAAAGAGACCGATCCGCTGGATAAGGCACATACTGTTATATTAAAAGAACTCATGTATCCATCTAAGCTTACGTGCCATAAATTTAGTTTCGTACATATATAATATTGTACGTAACATCTTTTAATTTTTAATCTCAGACATTCAGATTAATATCATCGGTTTATATTTTTTAAGCACATGTGGATCAACCTGATGCCTCGAAAAACACCCTTATTTTGCTTTTAGTATATAATAGATGATAGAGTACATAGTTGCATCAACAAGCTGGATGGGTATTTACTATGTAGCTTGTATTTTCCTGAACGCATGTGCTGGCCTTTTAAATCACTCATTGTGTTCGTACATGTTTGGCATAGATAGTTAATATATGTAACTCGTGGTATCATTTCCATGATGCTCACTTTGCCAAGAAGGTACATTGCTTAGTTCTGCGATGGATAACTTAGGTGAGTTTTAAACTAAATTCCTGTTTTTGGTATGTAGATGTTTGTAGGAGATTTTGTGCACATCGTTGCTTGCGCAAAAGTCTGCAGATTATTTCTGCAATATAGATGCTCTGCATCTAATTGCTCTAAATATTGATTAACTTGCACAACAACATATAACATTGCACACATTATTGATTATTCACAAAATCCTTTATATAATCTATAAGCTGGCTGCATGTATGTGTTTGTTTTTAGGGAGACTCGTACACAGATAAACAACCAAATCATGTGGATCTGTTCAGGGAGACACGCCACAACAAGGCCGACCGCGACCCCCTGAAGTAGAACTTGTTCTTGTGAGTGAGCATTCAATGAATTATCGTTGAAACTAAGTTTATACTTTGATTCATCTAACACCAATCTATCTTCTGTCTTTATTGCTAAACAAACCTGAGATTGAAAAAGAGATGTCTCAACCTACTCGATCGAATCGAGCACCCAACCCGATTTAATGGAGACTGAGCCAAGGGGAAAAGGGGATCTGCAAGATCTTGTCAACTCCCATAATGTTAATCTGTTCGAGCTGATCAGAAAGGTCCAGGAAGCGAGAGAGAAGCAGGCTGCCCTTGAGGCAAGGCTTGAAATGTTAATCAGGTCCCTGCCCAAGTAAACATGGTGAACTGGTGGTGCTATGGTGAATAGTTGAACTGTATTTTGGGCTGGTGGTCTTGCTTTTGGTGCAAGCTAAACTGTTATTATTTTGGAGGAGCTGAATTGTTATGGTATGGTGGTAGTACGCAGGATGCACTTAAGATCGAATGTAACTCGATGCAGAGTTATCTAGTTATTCTGTATGTATTTTTTTGAGTGTTTATGCATTATTTATATGTAATAAGGCCGCCACAAAACGGCCGTTAGTTGCCACGCCGGGTTTGACAGGCTGAAAGGAACGGCCCAGTAGAGTTAACCAGGCCGGCATTTATCGGCTGGAAGTAACGGGCCGACTGAGAAAATCAGGCCGGGCAGTTCTAACAAGCCATTATTAACGCACCAGCGTTGATGGGCTTGAAGTAAAGGGTCGTTTTTGCAATTGATTTTTTTGGGACGTTGCAACACAATAACGGGCCGGGACAATAAGGCCGCACATTTAGGCTGTCAAAAGGCCGGTCGTGTGTGGGCCTATAAAGGGCCACGGTTAACGGGCTCACCATAATGGGCCCCGGTAAATGGGCCATGTGCATAGCTGGCAGTTATAAACGGACCGTCTTTTAATGGGCCGCAATAACCTGGGCCCAAAGTCCAGTTAGTGCCACGTGTGTTCCTGCATGTGGGCCCCTGATACGTCCAAAACGTATCTACTTACCCGAACACTTTTGCTATTGTTTTGCCTCTAATTTATGTATTTTGGATACAACTAACACGGACTAATGTTGTTTTCAGCAGAATTGCCATGGTGTCTTATTTTTGTGCAGAAACTCAACTTTCAGGAAAATCCCCGGAAATAATTGCAATGGGCATATTTTCACAGAAGATTGACGGAGCCAGAAGACGAGACGGAGGGGGGCCACGAGGCGCCCACCCCACAACGCGGCGCGGTGGGCCCCTGGGTCGCGCCGCCCTATGGTGGCGACGCCTCGGGCAGCCCCCGACGCTCCCCTCTGGACTACTTAAGCCATCTGACCTAAAAATGCACGGGGGTTCGACGAAATTGCCAGAAGACATCCAGAACTCCGCCGCCATCGCGAAACTCCGTCTCGGGACCAGAAATTCCGTTCTGGCACTCCGCCGGGACGGGGAATTGGACGAGACCATCGCCATCATCAACACCGACGCCTCTCCATCGACCATCCATGTTTCCCCCATCCATGTGTGAGTAATTCCCCCGCTGTAGGCTGTAGGGGATGGTAGGGATTTGATGAGATTGGTCATGTAATAGCATAAGATTGTTAGGGCATAGTGCCTAGTATCCGTTGTTGGTACATTTATGATATTGTTGCAACTTGTTATGCTTAATGCTTGTCACTAGGGCCCGAGTGCCATGATTTCAGATCTGAACATGTTATCAATTCATGATGATATTCATTGCTTTATGATCTTACCTGCAAGTTGTATACACATATTCCTGTCCGGAACCCGAGGCCCCAAAGTGACAGATATTGGGACAACCGGAGGGGAAGGTTGTGATATGAGGATCACATGTGTTCACGGAGTGTTAATGCTTTGCTCCGGTGCTCTATTAAAAGGAGTACCTTAATTACTAGTAGATTCCCTAGAGGCCCGGCTGCCACCGGCTGGTAGGACAATAGATGTTGTGCAAGTTTCTCATTGCGAGCACGTACGACTATATACGGAACACATGCCTATGGTTGTTTAGTACTTGGATACTGTTTTATTACTATCTGCAAATGCCCTACCTTAATTGTTACATGAGTTCTCTTATTCATGCAGCGCCCGTTCATCCATCCCTGTGCCTACAGTATTTTAATCCTGCTGTTTACTATAATCACTATTGCTGTCTTTGTTACACTGCTGCTTATATTTCTCTACTGCTACTGCTATAAAATTGTTGCTGCTGATAAACTATTGCGAGCAAGTCTGTTTTCAGGTGCAGCTGAATTGACAACTCCGCTGTTAAAGCTTACAAATATTCTTTGGCTCCCCTTGTGTCGAATCAATAAATTGGGTTTTACTTCCCTCGAAGACTGTTGCGATCCCCTATACTTGTGGGTCATCAAGACTATTTTCTGGCGCCGTTGCTGGGGAGCATAGCTTTATTTGCAAGTTCACTTGGATTGATATTGTTCGCTGCAAGTCCTCCATCATGGGTAAACCTCGCGATACTAAAGTCGCCATATTACCATCCACTACAAGAAAAGGTACAACTCTGAGTACCTCTGCTGCTCTTGATTCACCATCTGTGATAAGTCAACTTGTTTCACCACCACAAGCTTCACATGCTGGTACTTCTGCTGAATCTGAAAATTCCTCTTATAATTTTAATGATGCTTCTACTGTGCTTGATGATGATGGTTCGTTAGGTCCTTTTCTAGATGCTACAATTGCTAGGTCTAGACAAATTGAAAATACTGAAATTCCTAATGAAAATACTGTTACACCTGTTAATTCACCTGAGTCTGTTGAATACTCTAGTGATGATCTTGATGAAGATTATGTGGAACTTGATGATCATTTTATTGATAAATGCAATGCTACTACTAGTACAAGTAATATTAAAAAGCTTCTTGCACAACATACTGTTAGATATAAACTGTCTCCTGATCCTAAATTTGCCACATCTCCTATAAATATTAAGGATAAGGATTATGATTTTTCTCTTGATTTATATCATATATATATTGTTGAGAAAACACCTTTTTGCGGTACTGAAAAAGAAAGTGCTGTAGAACACATGAATGAGCTTTCTACTTTGAGTAGCTTGTTTTTTGATGATATCAAGAAGCGTACTTATTTTGTTGCTAAAATTTTTCCTTTCCCATTAAAGGATGATGCTAAAACTTGGTATAATAGTTTGCCTCCTGATTCTATTGATAGTCCAATTGGCTTGCTTGATGTTTTCTTTCGAAAATACTTTCCTGCTAGTGCTCAACATATTGCTTTGCATAGAATTTATAGTTTTGACCAGGAAGATGGAGAGAAATTGCCTGGAGCTTGGGCAAGGTTCTGCTCTCTTATCAGAGCTCGACCTGGACATGATCTGGAAAAGCATGACTTACTTGATATATTTTATAGTGGACTAACCATTGAGTCTAGGGCATACCTGGATAGTTGTGCTGGTTGTGTTTTCAGGAAAAGAACTTTAGATGAAGCTGAAGAATTATTGGCTAGAATAGGCCGAAAACATGATGATTGGACTACACCTGAACCAACCCCAACGCCAATATTGAAGAAGAGAGGTATGATTAAATTAAATGATGAAGATATGAGGGAACCCAAGAAATCTCTTAAGGAGAAAGGTATTAAATCTGAAGATGTGAAGAATTACCTCCCATAGAAGATTTATGTAAGATAACTCCCCCTTCATCCTTGATTGAGGTACATTCTCTTCAACACTTTGGTAAGGAAGATATTCCGTACTCAAAACCTCCTGATCAATGTTTAGATGAGTTTGATAATTATGTTGTTAAGCAAGATAATTTTAATATGAGAGTGGAGAATCATTTAATGGAAAATTCTCAAGCTATTAGTAATTTGCATGTTATTGTGGAGAGAACCTCCAATGATGTTAAGATGCTTGTTAAACATTTTCATATGGTTCAAACTCAAATTGATCAACTCACTAAAGTGCAAAATGACTTATTAAAAAATAGTTCTAAAGAAAAACATGCTTATGAAGTAACAACTAGAGGCGGTGTTTCTACTCAGGATCCTCTATATCCTGAGGGGCATCCCAAAAGAGTTGAACAAGATTCTCAACAAACTAAAGAAACTAGTGCTCCTTCTAAGAAAAAGAAAAAGAAACATAAAACTGTTGTAGAATCCTCTGAGCATGTTAATGATCCTAATAGTATTTCTATTTCTGATGCCGAAACTGAAAGTGGTAATGAACATGATAAAGATAATGATAAGAATGATGCTTCTGATAAAGAAGAGGTTGAAGATGAACCTGAAAAGCATGCTAAAAATAAAAAGTATACTAAAGAAGATTTTATTGCTAAGAAACATGGTAATGAAAGAGAACCTTGGGTTCAAAAGCAAATGCCTTTTCCTGTTAAGAAACTAAAATCAAAGGAAGAAGAACACTATAATAAATTTTGTGATTGGATGAAACCTTTGTTCCTGCAAATCCCTTTGACTGATGATATTAAATTGCCTCCTTATTCAAAGTATATGAAAGATATTGTCTCTAACAAAAGGAAAATTCCTAATGAGGAGATTTCCACTATGCTTGCTAATTACTCTTTCAATGGCAAAGTTCCAAAGAAGCTGGGAGACCCAGGTATACCGACTATCCCTTGTTCCATCAAGAATAATTATGTTAGAACTGCTCTATGTGATTTGGGAGCTGGAGTAAGTGTTATGCCTTTTTCTCTTTACAAGAGACTTTATTTAGATAAGTTGATACCAACTGATATATCTTTGCAAATGGCTGATAAATCTACTGCTATTCATGTTGGTATATGTGAGGATGTTCCTGTTCAAGTTACTAATAATTGCTTGATATTAACTGATTTTGTTGTGTTGGAAATGCCAGAAGATGATAATATGTCTATTATTCTTGGAAGACCTTTTCTTAACACTGCAGGGGCTGTTATTGATTGCAATAAAGGAAAGGTTACTTTCAATGTTAATGACAAGGAGCATACTGTTTATTTTCCCAAGAGGATTGATAAAGTATGTGGAGTTAATACAATTTCTAATTTGAGAACTATCAAAGTGGGAGTTATTGATTGTCCTATATATGAGCCTAAGCAAGGATATCAAAATATTATGATTGGATCCATATCAATACAATATAAGGTAACATGATTGATTTGAGGTTTATTACTTCTGATGTCATGTAAAATTTATTTGGTGGCAAGACTTGATCAACCTTGTTAACAAGTACATTTTATATGCATGGAAGAGCTAAACAACATTTCTCCCTTCCTCCACTTGCTTTACTTGCTATCGTACTATTTGTTTGGCAAGATGCTTTAGTTGTTAGAAGTTTGAAAATCTTTTTCTGCCCTGTAATAATAATTTTAACACCCAGAAATGTGCATTTTTCAAAGTTTTCAAAAATTTACAAAAATTATACCGTTGGTCTTATTTTTCGAAAAGCAACCTGGGAGTGCCTGGGGCTGACCAGTGGGGCACCCCAGGGCTGCACCCCACCTGCCGGCGCGGCCAAGGAGGGGGGCGCGCCACCCTGTGGTGAGGGCCCCTCCTGGCCCCACTTAATCATCCCTTCCTCCCATTCTACTCTCTCTCCTGAAAAAACTCGTACCAGCTTTCTCTCACTCGCGTTTTCGGCCGAGAGCTCAGGATTTCTCGATCTCTTTGCTCAGCCCAGATTTCTGTCTGAAATTTGGCACATTTGCTCTCCGGTATGTGACTCCTCCGATTATCCAAATAGAATTTTGTTTGGTTGAGTATATCTTGAGTATTTTGCTGTTGTAGGTAACATGTTAAGTGAGCTTGCATACTTGTTCTAAGTTGTAAAAATTAGTTTTGATGCATGCTTAGTACTCTATCAAGTTCCTATAGTAGTTTCCCTCATTTATATGTCTCAAAATCAACTTTTATAGTGTTGTTGAAAATTTTCAGAAAAGGAAGATGCATAACCACACCTTTGGAGAAGTGTACGATCCGGTTGACCGGATCAGAGACCGGACCGACCGGCCGAGCTTCAGGTCCAACCGGCCCCCAGACCGGGCGCCATTTCATCTTCGCCCGAATTCGAGTTTCGACTACCACCACCACCACCACCATCACCACCATCGCAGGTCTAACTTGCACTTTCCCCTTGTAGCCCTCTTCTTTTTGCGATCTATCCCAACGAGCGAAGCTTTTCGAGTGTTGCGAAACATTGCACGAGGTCCCTACCGTGAGGGTGTGCGTTGTGTTGAGTAAAGCTCCTAAGCAAAGTTCGGGGTGGAAAGCAAAAGTGTAAGAGCGTAGTGTGCTAGTGAAAAAAAAGAGAAAAGAGAAGAAAAAGAAAAGTGTGAGTGCCGCCGATACAAAATGAGTAGATAAGCTTCCAAGCAAGCGTGAGAGATAGAGAAGAGAGACCTCGTGCGAATCTTGGTGTTTCATCTCTATGCAACCATAGCTATCGGCTCTCCTTGAGTTAGTGTGACATTGAGCATTGACATTGTTTTTTCCTTTTTCCGCTCACTTTTGGTTGCACTAACCCCGTTTATCCCGTGTGTGCGTTCCACAACTTTTCCGTGTTTATAGTGATCTCCACTTTGACAATAGATTTTTGGACCTCACCCACTTTTAACAACATACTTAATTTTGGATTTCATCTTTTGGTTTTCCACCATTCTCACCCACCACTAGATTTGCTAGCCTTTGCGTGTGGTTTTGCATGTGTACCCGATACATTTGATCTTGCCTTCGGTTCGGTTGATTACCTCAATACTACACCAAGGTAAAGGTGCGAGGTAATCTCCTTCCACTAACATACACAACATAGTTCTTGTCTTCATATCATGGATAGGACCGGAGAAGAACCAAGGGACGAGGGAGTCCTCCGCAACACCGAGAGGTTGGCGACCCAACACAACCTATGGGCGCAACGCCAAGAGTTCAAGGAGCAGCTCACTTTGTCCGAGACACGCATCGACGAGCAATACGAAGAGGTGGCACACAACTTCTCCGTGGTGAACCAAGATATGTCCCTCCTTCGTGAATCTACGGACAACTTGCATGATCAAGTGGCGGCAAATGATGCGAACATGGAGCGGCGCATGGATAGCCTCGAGCGTGCCATCACAAACTTGGGTCGTCATCGCCGACACCGGTCTGCTTCATCATCATCAAGCTCGACGCACGGCTACTCCCATGACCGCCATTCTTCCTCAAGCTCCAACTCAAGGCATAGGGACCATCCTCGCTCCCGTCGCCCGCATGCTCGTCATGAAGACTCTCGCTCCAACTCAAGGCGAGGAGAATTCCATCGCCATGCTCGTCCTCATGAACGTCCTCCACAAGAACAAGTTCTACAACAAGATCGTCATCACGTGGATCGCCATGCCCGCCATGGGCATGACGACCAACCCCAAGACCAAGGTCATCAAGATCAACCTCGGCGTGATCTCCGGAATCATCCTCGCCACAACCAAAATGGAAGAGGAAACCCGCCAAATGAGCAAGATGAGATGGCGAACCATGTACATCGCCCACAACCTCGTCAAGACCTTCAACATTTCCATCATCGTGAACTAAGTGAAGCTAGTGTGCAACTACAACGCCAACCCAATGCTATGGTTGGTCGTGGAAGACCTCCTCTACCACCTCAAGCCGCAAGAGATGAAGGCATCCGCCCTCGCCGAAGAAACTTGGAAGATGAAGAGAACATGTATGGCAAGCTCAAGTTCAACATGCCCAAGTTCAAAGGTGAAGACGATGCCGAGGCCTACCTCTCATGGGCACTCAAGGTTGACAAGATCTTCCGCATCCACAACTACTCCGGTGCCAAGAAAGTGACCATGGTGTCTCTTGAGTTTGAGGATTATGCCAACACTTGGTGGGAGCAAGTACTCACTCTTCGGGAAGAAAAGGGTGAACCACCAATTGACACTTGGGAAGAGATGTAGGAAGAGATGCAAGCTCGCTTTGTCCCAACACACTACATGACCGACCTCTTCAACAAACTACAAAAATTGAAGCAAGGCACCAAGACAGTTGAGGAGTTCTTCAAGGAGATGGAGTTGACTATGATGCGAGCCAACATCCAAGAATCCGAGCACCAAACCATCGCTCGATTCTTCAATGGCCTCAACTACCCCATCAAGAGAATTGTGGAGTTCCAACCTTATTCCAACATGGTTGAGTTGGTTCACCAAGCTTCCAAGGCCGAGCGCCAAGTGAATGAGGACATCAAGTACTCCAAGTCCAAGTCATACTTCGCCTCCAAGCTCGCTACAACAACTCCCTACAACAAGTGTCAAGCCCGCCGTGTCTTCTACACCCTCCAAGCAACCGACTATCCAAAGTTGCATGAAGAAAACGGTGTCCTCCACCGCCTCCTCCAAGGCCTCTACGGGACCCTCTAATGTCACTTGCTTCAAGTGTGGCACACAAGGCCACAAGTCCTTTGAGTGCAAGAATACCAAGGTCATGATCACCATGGAGAATGGTGACATAGAGACGCTTAGTGAAGGTGAATATGAAGCTCTTGTGCAAGCCGCCGTCGCCAATGACGAAGACTATGATGAAGAAAATGGAGAAGACCCTCTCTTATGTGTGCATGACCCAAACCCCTCACTTGTGGTCACAAGGGTGCTAACAACTCAACCTCAAGCTATGGAAGACCAAAGGTGCAACATCTTCCAAACCCGTGTCAGCATTGGTGGCAAGTCAATAAAGGTCATCATCGATGGAGGAAGTTGCCATAACCTTGCAAGCACCGAATTGTGTGAGAAGCTCAACCTCAACCTCCGCAAGCACCCTCATCCTTACCATATCCAATGGTTGAGCGACAAGGGCAACATCAAGATACAACATACCGCCACCGTCAACTTCAAGATTGGACTTTATGAAGACACTATATATTGAGTGTGACGTGGTGCCCATGACGGTGTGCCACATGTTGCTTGGCCGCCCTTGGCAATATGACAAGAAGGCCATCCATGATGGACTCTCCAATACATACACCTTCAAGGTCAAGGATAAGAAGTTTGAGCTTCGCCCAATGACTCCTAGCCAAATCATCGCGTACAATGCGAAGGCTTTAGCGAGGGCACAACAACACAAACACCATAGTGAGTTGAGTGGTGAGGGAGCGACCCACCAAAAGGAGAGTGAGCGCCACAAGCTATACATGAGTGAGAGAAAGAGTGTTCTCTTAGCCACAAAAAGCGAGTGGAGAGAAGTGCAACAAAACCCATGCACCATATTGCACTACGTGCTCATTTGCAAGGGCCCATCGTTGGAGACTAACGACTTAACCAATGTTCCTTCGTCTTTGTTGTCTCTTTTGAAGGAGTTTCAAGACATCTTCCCCGACGAGCTCCCTCATGGACTTCCACCGCTTCGGGGCATTGAGCATCGCATCGACCTCATACCCGGCGCCCCGCTCCCAAACTGTGCCGCCTACCGCACCAACCCCGAAGACCCAAAGGAGATTCAACGTCAAATCCAAGATCTCCTCGCCAAAGGGTACGTTCGTGAAAACCTTAGTCCTTGTGCGGTTCCCGTGATTCTTGTGCCTAAACCGGATGAGACGCAACGAATGTGTATGGATTGTTGCCCCATCAATGCCATTACTGTTCGATATCGCCATCCCATCCCACGTTTATATGACATGCTAGATGAGTTAAGTGGTGCCACGATTTTCTATAAAATCGATTTGCGTAGTGGCTACCACCAAATTCGCATGGCAATTGGTGATGAATGGAAGACGGCATTCAAGACCAAGCTTGGTCTCTATGAATGGCTTGTCATGCCATTTGGACTTTCAAATGCTCCATCAACTTTTATGCGTCTCATGAATCATATCTTGCGACCTTTCATTGGCAAGAGTGTGGTTGTCTATTTCGATAATATTCTCATTTATAGCAAAAATCTCAAGGACCATGTGCAACATGTGAGAGAAGTCTTATGCATCTTGCGCCATGAGAAGCTTTATGCAAACCTCCCCAAGTGCACATTTGCCCAAAACAAATTGGTTTTCCTTGGATTTGTGATTTCCGCCAATGGAATTGAAGTAGACTCTTCGAAAGTTTACGCCATACATAATTGGCCCACGCCAACCACCATTGGTCAAGTTCGAAGTTTCCATGGACTTGTCGGTTTCTACCGCCGCTTTGTGAAAGACTTTAGCACCATTGCTTGCCCTTTGAATTAGCTTACCAAAAAGAATGTTCCGTTTGTCTGGGGCAAGGCCCAACCAAATGCTTTTGATGAGTTGAAGAAACGCCTTACCGAAGCTCCCCTTCTTGTTCTTCCAAACGTTGCAAAAACCTTTGAAATTGAGTGTGATGCAAGTGGCATTGGCATTGGTGGCGTTCTTATGCAAGATGGAAAACCCGTGGCATACTATAGTGAGAAGTTGGATGGCGCACGCCTCAACTATCCTATTTATGACAAGGAGCTTTATGCTTTAGTTCGTGTTCTTGAGATTTGGCAACACTATCTTTGGCCAAAAGAGTTTATCATTCATTCCGACCATGAATCTTTGAAGTATTTGAAAAGCCAACACAATTTGAACAAACGACATGCAAAATGGGTTGAGTTCATTGAGTCCTTTCCGTATGTAATCAAATACAAGAAGGGCAAGGACAATGTAGTGGTGGATGCTCTTTCCCGCAAAAACAACCTTTTGCTTACTCGCTTGGATTTTCATGTCTTGGGACTTGACGAGATCAAAGAACTCTATCCTTCCGATTCTTTCTTTGCACCGATTTTTGAAAAGTGTTCTAGCCAAAAAGGCATCGGTGATTTCTATGTGCACCAAGGATTCTTGTTCAAGGGCAACAAACTTTGTATTCCCATGTCATCGCTTCGCCTTTTGCTCTTACAAGAATCGCATGGTGGTGGCCTTATGGGACATTTTGGACGAGAGAAGACTTATGCAATGCTTTCAACCCACAACTATTGGCCAAGAATGTACCGCGACGTGGAGCACCTTTGCCGGTGGTGCACAACTTGCTTACAAGCTAAGTCAACCTCCAACCCATATGGTATTTATACACCGTTGCCTATTCCTTATGCTCCTTGGTCGGATATAAGTATGGATTTCGTGCTAGGATTGCCTCGCACCAAACATGGTCATGACTCAATCTTTGTGGTAGTGGATAGGTTCTCTAAAATGGCTCATTTCATACCATGCCATAAGACCGATGATGCTTCACACATTGCTTCGTTGTTTTTCAGGGAAATTGTTCACCTACATGGCATACCGGCAAGCATTGTGTCGGATCGCGACGTTAAGTTTATGAGCTATCTATGGAAGTCGCTCATGGCAAAGTTTGGAGTGAAGTTCTTGTTCTCATCATCCTCGCACCCGCAAATGGACGGACAAACGGAAGTGGTCAATAGAAGCCTCTCCACTCTCCTCCGCACATTGGTGAAGAAAAACTTGAAGTCATGGGAAGAGTGCCTTCCACACGCGGAGTTCGCCTACAATCGCGCCATGCACTCTACAACATCACGGAGTCCCTTCATGATCGTCTACGGCTTCGACCCTCCCACGGCACTCGACATCCTCCCACTACCACTTCATGAGAGGACAAACATGGACTTCGAAGAAACTACATGAAGAAACAAGAGCAACAATCCAAGAACATGTGCTTCATCAAGCTACACGCCACAACGCCAAGAAGAAGGAAAGGATATTTGAAGAAGGCGACCTCGTTTGGCTTCACCTTCGCAAAGAGAGATTCCCGCATGAACGCAACTCCAAGTTAAAGCCCCGAGGAGATGGACCTTTCAAAGTCCTCAAACGCATCAAGAACAATGCCTACGTCATCGACATACCAACATCCAAGTACTTGGTGGGCAACACGTTCAACATCTCGGACCTTTCACCCTATCATGGAGATGAGGAGGAACAAGAGTCGAGGACGACTCTCTCCCAAGGGGGGGAGATGATGCGGGGTGGCCTACGGACACCTCCCCCTCAAGACCGTCAAGCCCTCCTCGTGGCCCAATGACACGAGCTCGGGCCAAAGCCATACACCAAGAGGTGAACTCGCTCCTCACTACCCTCGATCTCGATACCTCATTGGATGGATTGCTACCTCATGCCGACATGCTTTGTGTTATTAGGTACGAGATGCATCAAGACCCCGGAGAGGAGGACACACCATGGTCAAGGGGAGGAGAGGAGCAGCGGGACGTGAAGATGGACATGGAGCTGGACCCGACGTCATCCAAAGCTAAAGGAGAAGGAGTCGCCCAGGCCGGCCCAGCGCTCGGTCCAACCGGCTGCCAGACCGGCCAGCCCGGTCCAGGACCCGGTCAACCGGGCGGCACGCCGGATCCACCCCGGCGCCAACCGGATCCCAGGCCGACGCCAACCGGGCGCGTTACTCAGGCACTTCCGGTCTCCGCCCGGCGCTGGATCCGGTCTGGACCGGACACCCCGGCCCCAGGCCCGATCAGACCGGGCCCCTGACCGGATTCATCGACCTGACCCCACCAACTCTGCCTAAGTCGTTCACTTATGTACCTTTTCGGCCCGTGTCGCCTTGTAAACCTATATAAGCACCCAGGACGCCCCCTTTACCTCTTTAGACATAATCTGAGCTTAAAACTACTTTGAGCTTTGTCTCCCTAGGGTTAGATCCCCTTTGTACTTCAAGGCAACTCTTCTTGAGATTTGGATATTTGTGAGTGAGATTCTAGTGTGCTCCACTCTCTCTCTCTCTCACCGGTCTCCGTCTCCAACCCCGATCTCTCAATCCGGGATTCTACCGCGCGTCTCTCCCGGGTGATTCTATTAGCGTGGTCCGTCGAGCCACGAGGGTAAGATTCGACTGTATCGGGTTGGTGTGCGTGCGTGTGTCCTCGTGTTCTTTGCGTTCGTCGTGTTCTCCGTGTTTCCGCCTCTTTCCCCCTTTGATTTTGGGTCAATCGCGAGATCGGGCCACAATCTCGGTCTTAGACCGCATCAGGGGCAGTGGTGGACCTAGGAATTTTCCCAAGGATATTCCAAACTAAAAAAATTACGTGCACTTTCTTAAGGTTAACAAATATCTCTTGAGCTGTATTATTTTTGCTTATGTGTGACTACATCTATGTAAACTGCAAAACATGTGGTGTGTATATGTTGTGAGCTTTATCCATGGGAAAACTTTTATTTTATATTTTTACAAAGAACAGAAGCACTCGATTGGTATAATAACTCCTTGAAAAGGAACTGACAAAAATAACAAACCAATACATGAGCCATTTTAATTAAGAGTTTAGAACGCAAAACAGAAACATCCACTGGTAACATACGATTTTTGACCAAAAGCATCAGAATATGTTTGTTATGCAAAAACAGACCCAACTGGAAATCCAAGCAGGAAACACAAACATGCATGGTCTTCGATCAGCTGATAGCATTCCAGGATCAACAACCCTGACCAATTCATGCGAGGACGTCACATCCGTCTGGTCAAACTCCCATGGTACGCGATGAAACCGGAAGGCAGTAAAACAGGCCCCATGATCAACGAGGTGTGTGCGAGAGGTTTGGACTGCAGGAGACTCGTAGTGGGCATATCCAATCGGCAGATGTGATGCCTTTCACCCCCATCGCTCGTTCGGGTTTCCTCGGCAAGTATCAAGTAGAGAGCAGCACCGTCCTGCTCCCTCAACATGGGCCACATGGGCAAGTTCCTGGGCAATCCAGTATTCTTGAAATCCTTCCACAGTTTCTTCAACCGGAATTCCGAGTATAGCTTCCACTCGCGGCCAGATGACGGTGCCGCCAGAGTCCACACCTTCACTCTCGTTTTGCGTACATCGCAACGAGAATCAGGTTTGTCTATGGAGACGAACTTGAGGGAGCCTCCAACGTAGCCCATGGTCCGGTGTTGAATATATAAGCAAATATCCATATGAAATAATCTGAACAAGTAATTGATAATTCATGACTATGTAAACAAATAAACTAAACGTGCAGTCTAGTAAGATAGATGAACAGATCACATCTAAAGTAGAAAAACCGATCGCATTTACCGCATATACTAGAAGAAGAAACTCTAACAGAAACTGAAAGAGAAACGACAAGATCACATACTTCACAGCAGCGTCGTTGTCGCCCATGTTGAGGTTGTCGAAGAAGTCGCTGAGGTCCGGGAAGAAGTTGTCGGTGTGGAAGAACTCGTCGTCCGATGACGACGTCGTGATGCCAGTAGTCGCGCCTGAGCGCTCCCCAAAAACCTGATTGCCCCTCACCCGTACAGGTTCACGAGAGGCAGGGTTCCGGAGGCCTACTGTCCCGGCAGTCGGTGCACGCCGACGGACGGGATGAGGAAGACGAAGGCGGCGGCACAATGAACTGGAAACAGGTAGTCGCATATATGTCGCGTACAGGCTAGGGTTCTCGTCCGCGCTTATATAGTGTGGTTCGGGAAGGTCGTGGGGCGCAGCCCACGTCCGAGTCGACACAGCCACGATCCAGAAAAACCGGAAGGCAAAACGGCTGAGTAACGCGTCCGTTAATGACTCAAAATTGATTACACAATTAATTTCCCAAACAGCAAAAAGATAAGCTCGGCTCGGCGAGATTCCCGCAACCCGCGGCGCGTCGTGACGTGTCGTGACGAGGCGTGGCGAGGCGGGCGGCGGAGGAGGAGAAGTGCGCGAGGGCTCTCTCTCTTCTCACTCACTTACTAGGACTAGAACAGCCCACCTTATATACCACTCCAACTCTCTCCCAACTAGCAATGTGGGACTAAACTTTAGCCCCCACTAGTGTTGCCACTGATTATTGGAATGGGCCATGTGAGTTTCAGAATTTGATAATGGACCATGGGCCAAAGGCCAAATGCTCACAAATTCCAGCAATCCCCCACAAACTCTCATTGGCACATCTCATCAATAAGTTTCCAGAACATTGTTTCATATACCGGTATGTCGTGGAGACTGTTAAGTTGAACTTCCACTTAAAGCTTCATATTACACTAGATTGCAACTTGGATAGTGGACTATGCCTTGAACTACAAGTTTTCGCGCACTAGCTTCATACAAAGCCTAGACCGATACTAGGCTGCCGCGAGGCTTCCTCGCGGTTTGGAGCTTATACGTCATACTCCAGGGCCTTTCATGAGTTTACTACAGAGCACCCAACTCTCATAGATTGCGACGTTTAACAATCAGACTCATATAAGTGTGTTCTTCAAAAGATGTTCTGCAGGACAACATCACTGCTAAAATAAGCCACTTAGAACACATTAAGATAATTATCAACCTGCCATGCAGATTAGGAGAGTATTGCATCTTACGGAGTGGTAAAATTGCTATAGGAATATATACTCTCCTCCCAGCTGACCAACAGCTTGTCTCCCAGTTCTAATTCACGGGATCTCCGATCACATAGAGTGGGTTACCACCGTGGGCAGCTCATAGTGCGGGTCTCATATCCATCTCCCTCGATGCATTTTCTATCACATTTCGTGATAGTCCCTTTGTGAAGGGGTCTGCCAGGTTTCTAGACGTATGGATATAATCCAACGCTATAACTCCGGAGTTTCTCATTTTCCTGACAGTTTTCAATCTCCTCTTCACATGCCTTGATGACTTCATATTATCCTTAGAACGGTTTACTTTGACGATCACAGTTTGATTATCACAGTTCATAGGAATAGCGGGTATTGGTTTCTCAACCACAGGTAAGTCCATCAAGAGCTCACGAAGCCACTCTGCTTCAACAGTGGCTGTGTCTAATGCGGTGAGTTCTGCTTCCATAGTTGACCTCGTAATGATGGTCTGCTTGCAAGACTTCCAGGAAACAGCGCCACCTCCAAGTGTAAACAAATAACCACTTGTGGCCTTAGTCTCATCGGCATCGGATATCCAATTTGCATCACTATAACCCTCAAGTACCCTTGGATACCCAGTATAGTGAATGCCAAAACTCGCAGTGCCTTTCAGATAGCGCAAAACTCTCTCAAGAGCATGCCAATGAACATCTCCAGGTCTAGACACAAAACGGCTGAGTTTACTTACAGCAAAGGAGATGTCAGGCCTCGTTGCGCTGGCTAAATACATAAGCGAGCCAATGATCTGCGAATATCGCAATTGATCTCTAGCAATTCTTTTATTCTTACGAATTATCACACTAGGATCATAGGGCGTTGGAGAAGATTTGCAGTCGCTATACCCGAAGCGACTCAGGATCTTTTCCACATAGTGGGACTGAAGCAATGTAATCCCACCATCGTCATCCTTCAGCAGCTTGATGTTTAAAATCACATCAGCTACTCCCAAGTCCTTCATCTCAAAACAGCGAGATAGGAACTCCTTGACCTCCTTAATTACAGTAAGGCTGGTCCCAAATATCAATATGTCATCGACATAGAGACGAGAGAATAACTCCCTCGCCCCCACCATGGCGATAGTATACACACTTGTCGGCTTCGTTTACAACAAAGCCTTCGGCGGTTAAAGTTCTTTCAAACTTCTCATGCCACTGCTTAGGCGCTTGCTTAAGCCCATACAAAGACTTCAGTAATTTACACACCTTTCCTTCTTGACCATCTACTACAAATCCATCAGGCTGCTCCATATAAATTTCCTCTTCAAGCTCTTGATACGTCTCCGACGTATCGATAATTTCTTATGTTCCATGCCACATTATTGATGTTATCTACATGTTTTATGCACACTTTATGTCATATTCGTGCATTTTCTGGAACTAACCTATTAACAAGATGCCGAAGTGCCAGTTCCTATTTTCTGCTGTTTTTGGTTTCAGAAATCCTAGTAACGAAATATTCTCGGAATTGGACGAAATCAACGCCCAGGTTCCTATTTTCACCGGAAGCATCTAGAATACACGAGAAGGACCAGAGGGGGGGCACTGGGCCCCCAGACCATAGGCCGGCGCGGCCCAGGCCCTGGCCGCGCCGCCATATGGTGTGGCCACCCCTTCGACCTTCCTGACTTGCCCTTCCGCCTACTTAAAGCCTCCGTGACGAAACCCCCAGTACCGAGAGCCACGATACGGAAAACCTTACTGAGACACCACCGCCGCCGATCCCATCTCGGGGGATCCAGGAGATCACCTCCGGCACCTGCGGAGAGGGGAATCATCTCCCGGAGGACTCTACGCCGCCATGGTCGCCTCCGGTGTGATGTGTGAGTAGTCTACCCCTAGACTATGGGTCCATAGCAGTAGCTAGATGGTTGTCTTCTCCCCATTGTGCTTCATTGTCGGATCTTGTGAGCTGCCTAACATGATCAAGATCATCTATCTGTAATTCTATATGTTGCGTTTGTTGGGATCCGATGAATAGAGAATACTTGTTATGTTGATTATCAAAGTTATATCTATGTGTTGTTTATGATCTTGCATGCTTTCCATTACTAGTAGATGCTCTGGCCAAGTAGATGCTTGTAACTCCAAGAGGGAGTACTTATGCTCGATAGTGGGTTCATGCCTGCATTGACACCTGGGACAGTGACGAGAAAGTTCTAAGGTTGTGTTGTGCTTGTTGCCACTAGGGATAAAACATTGATGCTATGTCTAAGGATGTAGTTGTTGATTACATTACGCACCATACTTAATGCAATTGTACTGTTGCTTTGCAACTTAATACCGAAGGGGTTCGGATGATAACCTGAAGGTGGACTTTTTAGGCATAGATGCAGTTGGATGGCGGTCTATGTACTTTGTCGTAATGCCCAATTAAATCTCACTATACTCATCATGATATGTATGTGCATGGTCATGCCCTCTTTATTTGTCAATTGCCCAACTGTAATTTGTTCACCCAACATGTTGTTTGTCTTATGGGAGAGACACCTCTAGTGAACTGTGGACCCCGGTCCAATTCTCTTTACTTGAAATACAATCTACTTGCAATACTTGTTTTACTGTTTTCCGCAAACAAACATCTTCCACACAATACGGTTAATCCTTTGTTACAGCAAGCCGGTGAGATTGACAACCTCATCTGTTTCGTTGGGGCAAAGTACTTTGGTTGTGTTGTGCAGGTTCCACGTTGGCACCGGAATCCCTGGTGTTGCGCCGCACTACATCCCGCCGCCATCAACCTTCAACGTGCTTCTTGGCTCCTCCTGGTTTGATAAACCTTGGTTTCTTTCTTAGGGAAAACTTGCTGCTGTGCGCATCATACCTTCCTCTTGGGGTTCCCAACGAACGTGTGAGTTACACGCCATCAAGCATATTTTCTGGCGCCGTTGCCGGGGATATCAAGACACGCTGCAAGGGGAGTCTCCACTTCTCAATCTCTTTACTTTGTTTTTGTCTTGCTTTATTTTATTTACTACTTTGTTTGCTACATTATATCAAAATACAAAAAAAATTAGTTGCTAGTTTTACTCTATTTACTATCTTGTTCTCCATATTAAAAACACAAAAAAATTAGTTACTTGTTTTACTTTACTTAATATCATGCATGTTTTTATTTCACTAGTTAAGCATAATGGAAAACAACAAAAATATGAGAGATCTTTATGAACTTTATCTTGAATTAGGACATGATGTGTTTGAAGAGAGAATTAAAAAACCCATGAAACTTTATATGCATGCTAATGGGAATGTTATTACTATGAATGCTTTGAACACCATTGTTGCTAATGCTATGAAAAATTCTAAGCTTGGGGAAGTTGGCTCTGATGAGCATGATCTTTTTAGTCCCCCAAGCATTGAGGAGAAAATTTTCTTTTATGATTACAATATGCCTCCTATATATGATGATAGCCACTTTGTTGAATTTGCTCCCACTACAACTAATAAAATTGATTATGCTTATGTGGAGAGTAATAATTTTATGCATGAGACTCATGATAAGAGTGCTTTATGTGATAGTTATATTGTTGAGTTTGCTCATGATACTACTGAAAGTTATTATGAGAGAGGAAAATATGGTTGTAGAAATTTTCATGTTACTAAAATGCCTCTCTATATGCTGAAATTTTTGAAGCTACACTTGTTTTATCTTCCTATGCTTGTCACTTTGCTCTTCATGAACTTGTTTATTTACAAGATTCCTATGCATAGGAAGCATGTTAGACTTAAATGTGTTTTGAATTTGCCTCTTGATGCTCTGTTTTGCTTCAAATACTATTTCTTGCGAGTGCATCATTAAAATTGCTGAGCCCATCTTAATGGCTATAAAGAAAGAACTTCTTGGGAGATAACCCATGTGTTTATTTTACTACAGTATTTTTGTTTTATTTTGTGTCTTGGAAGTTGTTTACTACTGTAGCAACCTCTCCTTATCTTAGTTTAGTGTTTTATAGTGCCAAGTAAAGTCTTTGATAGAAAAGTAAGTACTAGATTTGGATTACTGCGCAGTTCCAGATTTCTTTGCTGTCCCGAATCTGGGTCTACCTCCCTGTAGGTAGCTCAGAAAATTAAGCCAATTTACGTGCATGATCCTCAAGTACGTACGCAACTTTCATTCAATTTGAGCATTTTCATTTGAGCAAGTCTGGTGCCATTTTAAAATTCGTCAATACGAACTGTTCTGTTTTGACAGATTCTGCCTTTTATTTCGCATTGCCTCTTTTGCTATGTTGGATGAATTTCTTTGATCCACTAATGTCCGAGTAGCATTATGCAATGTCCGAAGTGTTAAGAATGATTGTGTCACCTCTGAATATGTCAATTTATATTGTGCACTAACCCTCTAATGAGTTGTTTCGAGTTTGGTGTGGAGGAAGTTTTCAAGGATCAAGAGAGGAGTATGATGCAACATGATCAAGGAGAGTGAAAGCTCTAAGCTTGGGGATGCCCCGGTGGTTCACCCCTGCATATTCTAAGAAGACTCAAGCGTCTAAGCTTGGGGATGCCCAAGGCATCCCCTTCTTCATCGACAACATTATCGGGTTCCTCCCCGAAACTATATTTTTATTCCATCACATCTTATGTGCTTTTTCTTGGAGCGTCGGTTTGTTTTTGTTTTTTGTTTTGTTTGAATAAAATGGATCCTAGCATTCACTTTATGGGAGAGAGACACGCTCCGCTGTAGCATATGGACAAGTATGTCCTTGGTTTCTACTCATAGTATTCATGGCGAAGTTTCTCCTTCGTTAAATTGTTATATGGTTGGAATTGGAAAATGATACATGTAGTAATTGCTATAAATGTCTTGGGTAATGTGATACTTGGCAATTGTTGTGCTCATGATTAAGCTCTTGCATCATATGCTTTGCACCTATTAATGAAGAAATACATAGAGCATGCTAAAATTTGGTTTGCATATTTGGTTTCTCTAAGGTCTAGATAATTTCTAGTATTGAGTTTGAACAACAAGGAAGATGGTGTAGAGTCTTATAATGTTTTCAATATGTCTTTTATGTGAGTTTTGCTGCACCGGTTCATCCTTGTGTTTGTTTCAAATAAACCTTGCTAGCCTAAACCTTGTATCGAGAGGGAATACTTCTCATGCATCCAAAATACTTGAGCCAACCACTATGCCATTTGTGTCCACCATACCTACCTACTACATGGTATTTTCCGCCATTCCAAAGTAAATTGCTTGAGTGCTACCTTTAAAATTCCATCATTCGCCTTACAATATATAGCTCATGGGACAAATAGCTTAAAAACTATTGTGGTATTGAATATGTAATTATGCACTTTATCTCTTATTAAGTTGCTTGTTGTGCGATAACCATGTTCACTGGGGACGCCATCAACTATTCTTTGTTGAATTTCATGTGAGTTGCTATGCATGTTCGTCTTGTCTGAAGTAAGAGCGATCTACCACCTTATGGTTAAGCATGCATATTGTTAGAGAAGAACATTGGGCCGCTAACTAAAGCCATGATCCATGGTGGAAGTTTCAGATTTTGGACATATATCCTCAATCTCGAATGAGAAAATTATTAATTGTTGTTACATGCTTATGCATAAAAGAGGAGTCCATTATACTGTTGTCTATGTTGTCCCGGTATGGATGTCTAAGTTGAAGAATAATCAATAGCGAGAAATCCAATGCGAGCTTTCTCCTTAGACCTTTGTACGAGGCGGCATAGAGGTACCCCATTGTGACACTTGGTTAAAACATGTGCATTGTGATGATCCGGTAGTCCAAGCTAATTAGGACAAGGTGCGGGCACTATTAGTATACTATGCATGAGGCTTGCAACTTGTAAGATATAATTTACATGATACATATTCTTTATTACTACTGTTGACAAAATTGTTTCATGTTTTCAAAATCAAAGCTCTAGCACAAATATAGCAATCGATGCTTTTCCTCTTTGAAGGACCATTCTTTTACTTTCAATGTTGAGTCAGTTCACCTATTTCTCTCCACCTCAAGAAGCAAACACTTGTGTGAACTGTGCATTGATTCTTACATATTTGCATATTGCACTTATTATATTACTCTATGTTGACAATATCCATGAGATATACATGTTACAAGTTGAAGGCAACCGCTGAAACTTAATCTTCTTTTGTGTTGCTTCAATGCTTTTACTATGAATTATTGCTTTATGAGTTAACTCTTATGCAAGACTTATTGATGCTTGTCTTTAAGTACTATTCATGAAAAGTCTTTGCTTTATGATTCAGTTGTTTACTCATGTCATATACATTGTTTTGATCGCTGCATTCACTACATATGCTTTACAAATAGTATGATCAAGATTATGATGGCATGTCACTCCGAAAATTATCCGTGTTATCATTTTACCCTGCTCGGGACGAGCGGAACTAAGCTTGGGGATGCGATACGTCTCCGACGTATCGATAATTTCTTATGTTCCATGCCACATTATTGATGTTATCTACATGTTTTATGCACACTTTATGTCATATTCGTGCATTTTCCGGAACTAACCTATTAACAAGATGCCGAAGTGCCGGTTCTCGTTTTACGCTGTTTTTGGTTTCGGAAATCCTAGTAACGAAATATTCTCGGAATTGGACGAAATCAACGCCCAAGTTCCTATTTTCACCGGAAGCATCCGGAACACACGAGAAGGACCGGAGGGGGGCACCGGGCCCCCGGACCATAGGCCGGCGCGGCCCAGGCCCTGGCCGCGCCGCCATATGGTGTGGCCACCCCTTCGACCTTCCTGACTTGCCCTTCCGCCTACTTAAAGCCTCCGTGACGAAACCCCCAGAACCGAGAGCCACGATACGGAAAACCTTACTGAGACGCCGCCGCCGCCGATCCCATCTCGGGGGATCCGAGAGATCGCCTCCGGCACCTGCCGGAGAGGGGAATCATCTCCCGGAGGACTCTACGCCGCCATGGTCGCCTCCGGTGTGATGTGTGAGTAGTCTACCCCTGGACTATGGGTCCATAGCAGTAGCTAGATGGTTGTCTTCTCCCCATTGTGCTTCATTGTCGGATCTTGTGAGCTGCCTAACATGATCAAGATCATCTATCCGTAATTCTATATGTTGCATTTGTTGGGATCCGATGAATAGAGAATACTTGTTATGTTGATTATCAAAGTTATATCTATGTGTTGTTTATGATCTTGCATGCTTTCCGTTACTAGTAGATGCTCCGGCCAAGTAGATGCTTGTAACTCCAAGAGGGAGTACTTATGCTCGATAGTGGGTTCATGCTCGCATTGACACCGGGACGATGACGAGAAAGTTCTAAGGTTGTGTTGTCTTGTTGCCACTAGGGATAAAACATTGATGCTATGTCTAAGGATGTAGTTGTTGATTACATTACGCACCATACTTAATGCAATTGTCTGTTGCTTTGCAACTTAATACTGGAGGGGGTTCGGATGATAACTCTGAAGGTGGACTTTTTAGGCATAGATGCGGTTGGATGGCGGTCTATGTACTTTGTCGTAATGCCCAATTAAATCTCACTATACTCATCATGATATGTATGTGCATGGTCATGCCCTCTTTATTTGTCAATTGCCCAACCGTAATTTGTTCACCCAACATGCTTGTTTGTCTTATGGGAGAGACACCTCTAGTGAACTGTGGACCCCGGTCCAATTCTCTTTACTTGAAATACAATCTACTTGCAATACTGTTTTACTTGTTTTCACGCAAACAAACATCTTCCACACAATACGGTTAATCCTTTGTTACAGCAAGCCGGTGAGATTGACAACCTCACTCGTTTCGTTGGGGCAAAGTACTTTGGTTGTGTTGTGCGGGTTCCACGTTGGCGCCGGAATCCCCGGTGTTGCGCCGCACTACATCCCGCCGCCATCAACCTTCAACGTGCTTCTTGGCTCCTCCTGGTTCGATAAACCTTGGTTTCTTTCTGAGGGAAAACTTGCTGCTGTGCGCATCATACCTTCCTCTTGGGGTTCCCAACGAACGTGTGAGTTACACGCCATCAGCTCTCCATTTAGGAAAGCAGTCTTAGCATCCATTTGATGAACGAGAAGACCATGTGAGGCAGCCAAGGATAGTAGCACTCGAATGGTGGTCAATCTGGCAACAGGTGAGTATGTATCAAAGAAATCTTCACCTTCTTTCTGGGTATAACCCTTGGCCACAAGACGTGCCTTGTACTTTTCAATAGTACCATCAGGCCCAAGCTTTTCCTTGAACACCCACTTGCATCCTACAGGTTTGCACCCATAAGGACGATCAGTAACCTCCCAAGTTCCATTAGCTAAGATGGAATCCATCTCGCTACGGACAGCTTCCTTCCAGTAGTCGGCATCACGAGATGCATAGGCTTCGAAATAGAAGTGGGAGTATCATCCACGAGGTACACAATGAAATCATGACCAAAGGACTTTGCGGTCCTCTGTCTCTTGCTCCTTTTGGGAGCTTCATTGTCATCCTCCACGGGATTATCAAAGTGTTCTATAGCCATGGTAGGTTCGGAAATAGTTCCCGAGTAGATGAAGCTGGGCATCTCCTGAATTGATGAGCTAGACGTTTCTTTCATAGGAAAGATATCCTCAAAGAAAGTCGCATCATTCGACTCCATAATTGTACCAACATGCATGTCGGATACCTCAGATTTTACTATCAAAAATATGTAGCCAATGCTATGAAATGCATATCCCAGAAGAACACAATCGACGGTTTTTGGTCCAAGCTTGCGCTTCTTGGGTATCGGCACATTTACTTTCGCCATACAACCCCAAGTTCGTAGGTAAGAGAGTTTCAACCTTTTCCTTTCCCATTCCTCAAACGGGGTAATGGTTTTGTTCTTTGTGGGGACACGGTTTAGGACATGACATGCGATCAATATCGCCTCCCCCACCATGCCTTGGATAGACCCGATGTATCTAACATGGCGTTAACCAAATCGGTTAGAGTACGGTTCTTTCTTTCGGCCACCCCATTTGAGCGAGGTGAGTAGGGAGGCGTCCTCTCATGGATAATACCATGTTCCGCACAAAAAGAATCAAACTCGTTGGAAAAATACTCTCCACCACGATCAGACCTTAGCCGCTTGATCTTTCGATCAAGTTGGTTTTTTGCTTCAGCTTTAAAGATTTTGAAGTAATTGAGAGCTTCATCTTTAGATTTCAGGAGGTACACATAACAATATCGAGTAGAGTCATCAATTAAAGTCATGAAGTATCTTTTCCCTCCTTTTGTCAATTCGCCATTCATTTCACAAAGATCCGAATGTATAAGCTCCAGCGGTGCCAAGTCTCTTGCCTCCGCAGTCTTGTGAGACTTACGTGGTTGCTTTGCTTGCACACATACTTGGCACTTGGATTTCTTGACAATAGCAAATTTCGGAATTATATTCATATTTGCTAGCCGCGTCATGCACCCAAAATTAATATGACAAAGTTGTGAATGCCAAATATCGGACTCACTATCATTGCAAACATGATTAATAATTTGAGTACATATGTACGACGAGAGATAAGCGGAACAATCCTCCGCACACATAACCCTTTCCAACAAATTGTCTACACTTGGAAATTACAACTTTATTGGACTCAAAGACCAACTTAAAACCATCTCGACATAAAAGCGATCCGCTAACGAGATTCTTATTAATGGAGGGAACGTGCTGCACATTCTTCGACTGGATGGTCTTTCCCGAAGTAAACTTCGGATCCACCGTACCAACACCACGAACGGAAGCACGTGAGCCGTTTCCCATCAGCACGGAGGAAGTCCTTGCAACCTGATAAGAAGAAAACATAGACACATCAGAACATACATGTGTATTGGCTCCGGTGTCTATCCACCAATCAGGAGAATTACATACTGAAAGGACAGTAGGAGAAATACCGTAGCCAACGTCCTTCATCTCAGTATCAACGCCAATAACAACATTTGCGGACTTGCCGCTATTCCCACGCCGATCATGGCGTTCTGGGCAATCAGGAGCCCAGTGTCCAGGAGCGCCACAAACATGGCAGTTCCCTTTCTTCTTATAAGGAGTTTTCCTCTTGAAGTTGGTTGAGTTTGAGGCTTTGTTCTTCTCGTCAAACTTGCCTTTTCCATTGTTCTTATTCTTGGACTTGTGGGATTGGAAGTTTTTCTTCTGTACCACATTGGCACTAGAACCTCCCTCAAAACTACGAGCGGTGTCCTTTGCTCTCGCCTTCTCTTCCACATGAAGCGAGCCAATGAGATCCGAAACGGAAAACTCTTGTCTCTTATGTTTCAGAGAAGTAGCAAAGTTCCTCCATGAAGGAGGAAGCTTGGCAATAATGCCACCGGCCACAAATTTGTCCGGTAAGGTACACTTAAACTCGCTCGAGTTCTTTGGCAAGGGATCGAATCTCATGAGCCTCGCTCAACCACGGAGCGCTCATCGGTCATCCTGTAGTCATAGTATTGCTCCATGACATACAATTCAGTGCCAGCGTCCGAGACCCCAAACTTGGCCTCGAGCGCATCCCACGCATCTTTGCCATGGTCGAAAGCCATGTACGGGTCAACAATGTTGTCCCCAAGAATGCTGAACAAGGCCGCCTTAAACATGGCGTCGACCTTCTCAAACTTTTCCTGCTCCTCTGCAGAGAGAGGCCCCTCAGGTCTTGCATCTGTGGCGCTAAAACAGCTTAGGTTTGTAAACCATAGAACTGCCTTTGTGCGCCACCTCTTGTAATGCATACCATCAAAGAGAGGAGGTCGAGTAGCGGCAGCAACGCTGCTTGAATTGATTTGCCTATAATCAGGTTTTTGGATTGTTGAATATATAAGCAAATATCCATATAAAATAATCTGAACAAGTAATTGATAATTCATGACTATGTAAACAAATAAACTAAACGTGCAGTCTAGTAAGATAGATGAACAGATCACATCTAAAGTAGAAAAACCGATCGCATCTACCGCATATACTAGAAGAAGAAACTCTAACGAAGCCGAAAGAGAAACGACAAGATCACATACTTCACAGCAGCGTCGTTGTCGCCCATGTTGAGGTTGTCGAAGAAGTCGCTGAGGTCCGGGAAGAAGTTGTCACGAGAGGCAGGGTTCCGGAGGCCTACTGTCCCGGCAGTCGGTGCACGCCGACGGACGGGATGAGGAAGACGAAGGCGGCGGCGCAATGAACTGGAAACAGGTAGTCGCATATGTGTCGCGTACAGGCTAGAGTTCTCGTCCGCGCTTATATAGTGTGGTTCAGGAAGGTCGTGGGGCGCAGCCCATTTCCCAAACAGCAAAAAGATAAGCTCGGCTCGATTCCCGCAACCCGCGTCGTGGCGTGGCGTGGCGTGGCGGGCGGCGGAGGAGGAGGAGTGCGTGAGGGCTCTCTCTCTTCTCACTCACTTACTAGGACTAGTAACAGCCCACCTTATATACCACTCCAACTCTCTCCCAACTAGCAATGTGGGACTAAACTTTAGCCCCCACTAGTGCTGCCACTGATTATTGGAATGGGCCATGTGAGTTTCAGAATTTGATAATGGGCCATGGGCCAAAGGCCAAATGCTCACAAATTCCAGCATCCGGTACACCTGCACAGGCCACGAATCCTCGTCTCGGTCAAGCTGGTACCCTGGGGGCAACTCGATGAAGGTGAGTTTCAGGAGATAGACCCCGCTGAGGCTGAGCAGCGCGGTGCAGTCGCAGCACACGGTGCCTAGCGCGAGGTCGGTCCAGAAAGCGAAGCCATTGGAGGAGAAAAGCACGTCGGGGGAGAAGAAGCCAGCGGAGACCACTGCCAGAGGTACTTGTTTCTCCCCTCTCGGCCAAACACAAACTCACACCCGATGAGGATCAGGGAGTAGCCGCCGTCGTGCCGCAGAGGGAGAGGACATGTCGTGTAGCAGGCTGCCCAGCCTGGTATGTAGGGGATCATGGAGAGCGACCTGTCGACGGAGTCGAAGACGAGGTAGTAGTCGAAACCGCCGTATTCGGAGAAGGACAAGGTGACGACGATGAGGCCCTTGACCACGGTCTCGACTTTGGACATGAAGTAGCGATCCTTGCGGCTAGGGAGCGCGGGCCGGCCCCCCTTCTCGGCGATTTCCTGGTCGATCCAACGAAAAACCTCGTCGCCCGCACTGACGGACAGGGAGGAGGATAGATTCTCGAGATCGGCGTGGTGCAAAAGGAGATCTAGATCATGCACCGCCGAGTTGCCGTTCTTCCCGCATCCGTAGGCGCGCTTAGTTGCGCACTTGATGGTTGTCCAGCCCTCTCGCCCGACGGCGTACTTGGGGTTTATCCCGGCTCGGTCCATCACGCAGAAGCCCAAATCCATGGCTGAGGGTTGCGTGAGGGCGTCTGTTTTTGCCCGACAGCTCCGAGGCTCCAAGCCAGGGCTGGTGTGTCGTCGTCGTCGTAAAGTGCTGCTGTCCATCTGTGCAAAAGGAGATCTAGATAGCCGCCGTCGTGGTGCAGAGGGAGAGGAGACGTTGTTCCCTATCTCAGCAGGGCGTGTGGAAACCAAAGCCGGCCTGGATCCCGCTTAATAACGGCCCATTTAGCAAAACCGGTAACGTCCGCAATTGGTATATACGGAGTATCGATCTAACAGCTGGTTCAATTCTCAAAATAAAAAAAATAAATCTAACAGCTGGTTCGATTTTTCTCCTCTCGCCGGCTAGCCTTAATTTTCTCTCACCGGCAAGCAGACCCGTGTCTCATATTCTCTCTCGCTCCAACACCATCCAAGGTTTGCAGTGCAGCAATACTATTGGTACGCGCGCGTGCATGGAACCAATCAAGGCCAGTAGGATCGATCGATCGGTAATTATACGGAGAGAATTCCTTATTTGGCTCTAGTTAAAATTTGGCTTCCTTTCTTGGCCTGGAAAAAAAACTCGTCCCTTTTTTGACCCTTTATTTTCAAGTTGGTTCCTTAGGGCATGAGCAATGGTGGCATACACAACTAGCTGCTTCATGTAAAAAAGTTGTAAGAAGTAACATGGTGATTTTTATCTCTCCAATGAAAACTACAACTTTAGTCAGAAAAAAGAGAAAAGGGACCTCACAAATATGACACTATGTATCTCTTTCTCTCTCTAAAAAGCATGATTTTAGGGCTTAAAATCCCACTTCTTAAAGAGGTGGCTACTTCCTCATCCGAACCTACTTTGAACCACCTGAACCTAAGTAAAGGTGTGAAGCAGCACCTCTAGAGCAGTGCATTGGACATGCCCTTATATGACCTACCGTCAGTTCCGTTAGCTCTTTCCGTTAAAAATTTGTTTTATGGACTAGTATAGCCCCTGGTAACCTGGTTCGATCGATACATGTACTCAAAGAAAAGGGAAAAGGCAAAACCAGTTCGCTCGATATGGGTCCCACCCACGTTTCTCCGTTCGTCTTCATCGTTGACTCACGCGAGACGCTGAGAACTAGCAGCGATTGCCAGATTCCGCTCCTTGCGCGCACCTTCTACCTGGCCACCGTGGATATCGGCGCCGCCCCACACTGCCTAGGCCGGCGATGTCCTGGAGGCCGATCGATTTTATGCCCCGGATTCCTCTCCTTGTGCGCCTTCTCCCTCGGCCACCTCTCCTTCCATGGACGCCCCTGCCGCACGTGCGCCTCCATGGCCGGACCAAGCAGGACATCGTCGCTCGACCCGTGGAGTGAGGGGCCAAGCCGCCTCGCCGTCGGTAGCTGCTGGGCACCAAGCGGACTCTCCCGTGGATGGCAGGCCAGGGAACTCGAGGCGGAGCAGGGGTCGTGAGCTGCGTTGGAGGCCGCGCTGCGGCGCTGGTGGAGTGCGCACCGCCAACACCTGCGCGGGCGGCCTCGCCGTGTAGGCGTTCCCTGCATATGGCGGGAGATCGTCCTCAAGCCGGCGAGGTAGGGAAGGCTGGGGACCGGAGCAGGCAACCAACGCAGGTGTCGCGGTGCACGGTCGATCTGGGCTCTGGGGTGGCGTTGATAGTGCGATTGGGGAAGGAGTTGGTGGTTGGGACCTGATCTTTTTTTTTTCAAGGACAAACGCAATTGTACAAGGGTAAAAAAGTCATCTTAGGTATCTAGTTAACACTGTTGATGTTAAAATTGCACTAGAGGACCATATAAGGAATCAACTGAAAATTCAGGGTCAAAAAGGGAACAAATTTTTTTGGAGGCCAAAAAAGGAACCCAAATTTTAACTAGGGCCAAATAAGGAATTCTCTCAATTGTATGTCAACGTGCAGATACATATAAATTTTAACAAAGTTAAGAAAACTTTTTTTGAACGGATAAAGTATGTTTATTACCAGCACAATAATTTTTTGCCATCAAACTATACTACTTCCTTCGGCATTAAGAAATCGTCTAATCGGAGCCAGCATTTTTCGTATAGGGGATAACTTGTTACGGTGAAATATAGAATTGTTCGGTGACACCGAAAGAAGAGAGAGGAAAAGTTCCAGTTAAAGAAAGGGAAGTGGCCGGCCAAGGCCACAGGGAGCAAGCCAGGCCAGCCCAACTAGGCTAGGCGGCCAGGCCCCAAGGGCTAGGGCGCCCCTTCCCTTGGCCCCCTTCCAAAAGGAAGGCTTGGGGCGGTTTTGTTTGCCAACCCACCTAGGGCGCCGACCTAGGAGAGAGGCTAGTGGCTAGCCCATCCTTGGCCGACTGTAACGGCCCAGGATCATACCCTATTAGATTTGTTTGTTCTTTTTATTTTATGCATCAACATGACATCATGCATCATATTATTCATGTTTTTTTAAATAAAATTATTTAAATAAAAATCTAATTTAGTTTCGCTCGTATGGTTCTATAAAAACCTTCCCTTCTCCTTCTTCTTATTTTAATTAAAAAAACCAAAGTCAAATATTTTCGGACTTCGTAAAATTATTCTAAAACCCACATATAATTTTGCAAATCTATCAAACCTTCCTCTCATCTTCTTTTTGCCCCGGGAGTTCTCAACAAGAAAAGGAAGAGAAGATGCAGTAAAGAGAAGAAGGAGCATGCCATCTTTTTCACCCTGGTCCATATCTTGTCCATCTCACGTTGCACTCCTTGCAGCCCACCACATCCTCTTCTTTTTCAGCCCAAGCCCACGAAGCCACTTGGCCCTTTTCTATCAACCGAAGCCCTCCCTTCCTTCTTCCTGTACGGCGAGAATCAGAACGGTGCCACGTCGCCATGGTTTGATGGGACGGACGAGCTGCTCTGTCTCCTCCTATAAAATCCTCTACACCTGCAGAACCCTAGCCACCTACTCATTTTCCTCCTAGCCCCGCCGCCACACTCCCTCCTGGTTCTTCTTTCCCGCACGAATCCTTCCCGTCGCTCTCTCTCGCTTGCGTCCGATCTTCTCGCGTCCGTCGTCTGCATGGTCGCCATGATCGCCCCGCTTCGCTGGTCGTGCGTGTGCAGCGTCATAGCCTCACTCTCCTCCTTGCCGTCTACGCGGACGTCCACCACCGCGAGCACCTCGCCTCCCCGAGCTTCGCCAACGCCAACTGGTTTCAAACGTGCACGCGTGCGTGCAAGCCTCCGCCTTGCGCTGCCTTGCTCCGTCGCCATGATCTCCGGGATGTCGCTGACGTCCGTGTCGTCGTCTCCGACCCCGTCGTGCCTGGCCAAGCTTCGACGCCGCGGCTGTATCTGCTCCTCTCCGTCAACCAGCGTCGTCGTCACCGCCTTCCCTGTGAGATCGCTCTCACGCTGTCTCCTTTTTCCCCCACGTTTTTCTGTTCTGTAACCGTCATGGCAATCACCTCCGTTCTGTGTTGCCAGCTCCGCCTCCATCTCGTCCCGGTCGTCGACCTATTGGAACCGGCGCTCGTCGGCGCGCCTCCTGCAGTCTCTGCTCCGTCGCGTCAAGGCAGTCCAAGCACCGGCCGCATCCATGCATGGAAGCTTTCACCGCCAATCACGCGAGCGCGTGACGCCCGCACCTCACGTCGACCACATCCATCTTCAGCATCCGCGTTCCAGTACTGGCTGTTTTAGTCCATGCTTCCGTCGCCAGGCGCATCCAGGCGTCGCCCGCACGTCTCCGACCTCCACCTTGGTTTCGTTTTAAAGATCTGCGCGTGTGCATCTTTCAACATGCAAGCAGCATCGTAGCTGGTTCGTTCCTTGGCTCAAATCGATCGGGAGTGCTACTTCCAGCCTAGGCAAAGGCCTTCCTTCTTTAATCTGTTTTGTTGCTCTGTTTCCTGACAGCCGGATTCAGATCGTAGCTCGCCGACCGGTCACCGTCGTCCAGGTCTCCATCTTCAACCAGCTCATTTTCTGTCGTGCTCGCACCTGATCAACATCTTTATCGTAGATCATCTGGTTTGTTCTTCCGTTCACGTCCGTGAGACCCAGGATCAAGTCCCGTTCTGCCTTATTAAAGCCATTCTTTTATCTCATTTGTTTATCTTTGTCTGCTAACAGCTGGGCCCGCTGGTCATTGGATCGGGCTAGTCTTTATCCGGTGCAAAACGTCCCTGAAGCTGCAGTCCAGTCAGCCGCCCAATCAGCACCCCTGGTCCCGCGCGTCAGCCTCTTTGGCTAGCACCTCTCTGGTATAAAACGTTTCCCCCTTTTCCCTGTTTTCTGAAAAATTGCAGGAAATATGTTATTCTTGCTAAAATCATATCTTTTAATATGTAACTCGAAATAAAAAATGTTCTATATGAAAATTGATCAGAAAATTGCACTGCACATGAATATGCCATCCATTTCCAGTTTGCATATCGCATCATATGGAACCGTGATAGTATGCATGTTCACCTAATAGTAACACTCGGAGTATTTCGGAATTCCAACTAGGTTTTTCCCGCTCCGTTTAATATTGAAGTAGCTCACCCTTGCCATGCTAATCAACACTTAACTTTGCTTGGTAGAAGTGCAACTCCAACCTAATTTGTTTGTCCAGGGTTCCGACTCCGATTAAATTGGATAAGTGCATCACATCATCCTTGCCATGTCATGCATGCATATCATATCATGAGCATACCGATTCTTATTCCGTAGTAGTAAGATTTGCATCCGTTGTTGTCCAGCATTTGCTTCTTCTCGGATAGGATCACGAAGTGGTGTGGTGAGATACGACAAGTTCTCCGGATATTCCTCGGCAAGCTTTAACGAGCAAGCATTTCCCCTATACTTCACGCCCTCGCGAAGTCGCTCACCTATTTTATTTTGCCTTCTCCCTCATGCTATCCTTAAGTTGCGTTCTTGTCACGTGTCCCTTCCACTTGTTACCTCAAGCGGCCTATATTGCCTCCACCAACCACCTACGGCTATTGTTTGGTTTCGGGTCCGCCTTGCGAGTCGTAGTGCATGCTAGTGCTTGTTATATCTCGTTACTCGTTACCGCTATCTTATCGGTTATCCGTTGGGAATCATGACACATGCTACATGGTTATATCTCGTTGAGGGAATCATGGTTACTTGTTAATAGTTGTTAGCGGAGGCATCGGTGGGTCGACTCGATCGTTTTGTGACGGCTCACTTGTGTTTCCTAAATATCTTAGGACCCCGAGTTCTTGTTATACGTTCGAGGCTCGAGCGCTCTAACCACACGTGGGTATGTTTCGGGTCTCCCCTCGACCACTGCTCGGAATCTACGGCTTTGTCCAAGTGGCCACAACTAGTTCGCAATGTTTTACCATTTGTTGTTTGCGTGCATGCCGACTCGTTACTTATTTACTTTGGGAAGCCCCTGGGTGCCTTGTATCCCTTGTTTCGGTATGCACGTATAGGTCGCGGAGCCGCTGCGAAGTGGTTTATCGCCCCGAGTGTGTGTTTAAACCACCTAGTACGCCGTCGCAAACGCCTAGGTCCGCTTCGGAGATACGGCCGGACTTCGATACGGGTTCAACTTGGTTAGGTGGCTTTCCGGACATTGTTGTCGTGAAGGAGAGTGCGAGTCGTTATATCCACCTGTCGCAAGTGGGTTGATCGTGCGTGTGGGCACATTTGGGCACCCCTGCGGGTTAAATCTTATCGATAAGCCGCGTCCGCGGTTATGGACGACTTGGAGCCGTATGACTCGACCATAGACAACTTACACTCGTTGTTTATTAATAATAACTTGTGTAGTAAGTTAGCACAACTTTAATAATAAATGGTTAAAACTTGACAACCGTGTGAGTGCCTTTGTAAGTACTTCCTTGCGAGGGGGGAACGCGTCGGCTGTGTTATGTTTGCAGAGTATAGAACTGTTAGTTTATGCGCCCTCTCATCTTCTCTGATTAGACGACTGTTGTAGAGTGTCTCTATAGGTTTTTAGTGCTTGCGCGCTGCCGCTTAACCCTACCATATTGCCTATGACGTTCCTCTTGCGTCCTCTAAGTCCCCTGCGTGCCTCAAGTACAAAGGACGGCCGGTTGACGAATGCTTATACGTCTTGAAGTCTTGTTAAGTACGAACCGTACTTATTGCTCGCTTCTACGGGATATAACCGGGCGGGTATGAAGACCGGTACGATGAAGGCGACGTTAGCAAGGTTACCCTTCCGGCTTGGCACAGGCAGGGTTATGGACGCCATCGTTTATCTTCAGGACTCTTAGTCCAATTTGTATCTTGTCCGTACTCGGATGTATTTGATCTTCTGTATGATTTGGATCTTTGTATGTATCTATTTGTATCTTGACTCGTTGGAGTCGTTGTTGTAATATATATGTTTCTTGTGGGCTCTATTGTAATCCTGTTGTAATGTTACCTCTCGTGATTGATTCCACCCGCATCGCGGGCATGCTTTGGCGTGTACGAGGCGCTTGGTGGTGCGTCTCCTAAAAATCGATATCGTGCGGATTTCGGCGGATTCGCTGGGATCCTCATGGTACCGGTTTTGGGGCGTCACAAGTTGGTATCAGAGCATCAGGTTGACGATACCCCACTAGTCCAGCCTTTAGGATAACCTTGCCAACGGTCGTTGAGTTAGAGCGTCCAAAACTATTTTCTAAAATTCGTTGGATAGTTCTGATTAGCTCTGATTTTCTCCTTACCTAAATTCTTTCTCTCTTATCTTTGCGAGTTTTGATTCTTCTCTCTTATCTGAGCTTCTGAGTCTTAGGCTTCCACGTGGGTTGGACGATCCTTGCCTTTATCCTAATAGGTCCGATCTTCGGAGGTACCGACGCAAGCACATCATCATCGACAGAACAATGACTTCTTGTTAGTGGTGTCGAGGAGATCGACACGTCATCTGAAGACCCGATAGTTCCACCTCTCTCCCCCGTACCTGGACGTGGAATCTCGGGGCGAGATTCCTTGTTAGTGGTGTCGATTGTAACGG
Source organism: Lolium rigidum (assembly GCF_022539505.1). Classification (NCBI taxonomy): domain Eukaryota; kingdom Viridiplantae; phylum Streptophyta; class Magnoliopsida; order Poales; family Poaceae; genus Lolium; species Lolium rigidum. Next base: position 349,730,524 of record NC_061513.1, on the reverse strand, counting down.
CCCAGGATCATACCCTATTAGATTTGTTTGTTCTTTTTATTTTATGCATCAACATGACATCATGCATCATATTATTCATGTTTTTTTAAATAAAATTATTTAAATAAAATCTAATTTAGTTTCGCTCGTATGGTTCTATAAAAACCTTCCCTTCTCCTTCTTCTTATTTTAATTAAAAAAAACCAAAGTCAAATATTTTCGGACTTCGTAAAATTATTCTAAAACCCACATATAATTTTGCAAATCTATCAAACCTTCCTCTCATCTTCTTTTTGCCCCGGGAGTTCTCAACAAGAAAAGGAAGAGAAGATGCAGTAAAGAGAAGAAGGAGCATGCCATCTTTTTCACCCTGGTCCATATCTTGTCCATCTCACGTTGCACTCCTTGCAGCCCACCACATCCTCTTCTTTTTCAGCCCAAGCCCACGAAGCCACTTGGCCCTTTTCTATCAACCGAAGCCCTCCCTTCCTTCTTCCTGTACGGCGAGAATCAGAACGGTGCCACGTCGCCATGGTTTGATGGGACGGACGAGCTGCTCTGTCTCCTCCTATAAAATCCTCTACACCTGCAGAACCCTAGCCACCTACTCATTTTCCTCCTAGCCCCGCCGCCACACTCCCTCCTGGTTCTTCTTTCCCGCACGAATCCTTCCCGTCGCTCTCTCTCGCTTGCGTCCGATCTTCTCGCGTCCGTCGTCTGCATGGTCGCCATGATCGCCCCGCTTCGCTGGTCGTGCGTGTGCAGCGTCATAGCCTCACTCTCCTCCTTGCCGTCTACGCGGACGTCCACCACCGCGAGCACCTCGCCTCCCCGAGCTTCGCCAACGCCAACTGGTTTCAAACGTGCACGCGTGCGTGCAAGCCTCCGCCTTGCGCTGCCTTGCTCCGTCGCCATGATCTCCGGGATGTCGCTGACGTCCGTGTCGTCGTCTCCGACCCCGTCGTGCCTGGCCAAGCTTCGACGCCGCGGCTGTATCTGCTCCTCTCCGTCAACCAGCGTCGTCGTCACCGCCTTCCCTGTGAGATCGCTCTCACGCTGTCTCCTTTTTCCCCCACGTTTTTCTGTTCTGTAACCGTCATGGCAATCACCTCCGTTCTGTGTTGCCAGCTCCGCCTCCATCTCGTCCCGGTCGTCGACCTATTGGAACCGGCGCTCGTCGGCGCGCCTCCTGCAGTCTCTGCTCCGTCGCGTCAAGGCAGTCCAAGCACCGGCCGCATCCATGCATGGAAGCTTTCACCGCCAATCACGCGAGCGCGTGACGCCCGCACCTCACGTCGACCACATCCATCTTCAGCATCCGCGTTCCAGTACTGGCTGTTTTAGTCCATGCTTCCGTCGCCAGGCGCATCCAGGCGTCGCCCGCACGTCTCCGACCTCCACCTTGGTTTCGTTTTAAAGATCTGCGCGTGTGCATCTTTCAACATGCAAGCAGCATCGTAGCTGGTTCGTTCCTTGGCTCAAATCGATCGGGAGTGCTACTTCCAGCCTAGGCAAAGGCCTTCCTTCTTTAATCTGTTTTGTTGCTCTGTTTCCTGACAGCCGGATTCAGATCGTAGCTCGCCGACCGGTCACCGTCGTCCAGGTCTCCATCTTCAACCAGCTCATTTTCTGTCGTGCTCGCACCTGATCAACATCTTTATCGTAGATCATCTGGTTTGTTCTTCCGTTCACGTCCGTGAGACCCAGGATCAAGTCCCGTTCTGCCTTATTAAAGCCATTCTTTTATCTCATTTGTTTATCTTTGTCTGCTAACAGCTGGGCCCGCTGGTCATTGGATCGGGCTAGTCTTTATCCGGTGCAAAACGTCCCTGAAGCTGCAGTCCAGTCAGCCGCCCAATCAGCACCCCTGGTCCCGCGCGTCAGCCTCTTTGGCTAGCACCTCTCTGGTATAAAACGTTTCCCCCTTTTCCCTGTTTTCTGAAAAATTGCAGGAAATATGTTATTCTTGCTAAAATCATATCTTTTAATATGTAACTCGAAATAAAAAATGTTCTATATGAAAATTGATCAGAAAATTGCACTCGCACATGAATATGCCATCCATTTCCAGTTTGCATATCGCATCATATGGAACCGTGATAGTATGCATGTTCACCTAATAGTAACACTCGGAGTATTTCGGAATTCCAACTAGGTTTTTCCCGCTCCGTTTAATATTGAAGTAGCTCACCCTTGCCATGCTAATCAACACTTAACTTTGCCGGTAGAAGTGCAACTCCAACCTAATTTGTTTGTCCGGGGTTCCGACTCCGATTAAATTGGATAAGTGCATCACATCATCCTTGCCATGTCATGCATGCATATCATATCATGAGCATACCGATTCTTATTCCGTAGTAGTAAGATTTGCATCCGTTGTTGTCCAGCATTTGCTTCTTCTCGGATAGGATCACGAAGTGGTGTGGTGAGATACGACAAGTTCTCCGGATATTCCTCGGCAAGCTTTAACAGGCAAGCATTTCCCCTATACTTCTGCCCCTGCAGAAGTCGCTCACCTATTTTATTTTGCCTTCTCCCTCATGCTATCCTTAAGTTGCGTTCTTGTCACGTGTCCCTTCCACTTGTTACCTCAAGCGACCTATATTGCCTCCACCAACCACTTACGACTATTGTTTGGTTTCGGGTCCGCCTTGCGAGTCGTAGTGCATGCTAGTGCTCGTTATATCTCGTTATCGTTACCGCTATCTTATCGGTTATCCGTTGGGAATCATGACACATGCTACATGGTTATATCCGTTGAGGGAATCATGGTTACTTGTTAATAGTTGTTAGCGGAGGCATCGGTGGGTCGACTGATCGTTTTGTGACGGCTCACTTGTGTTTCCTAAATATCTTAGGACCCCGAGTTCTTGTTATCCGTTCCGAGACCGAGCGCTCTAACCACACGTGGGTATGTTTCGGGTCTCCCTCGACCACCGCTCGGAATCTACGGCTTTGTCCGGTGGCCACAACTAGTTCGCAATGTTTTACCATTTGTTGTTTGCGTGCATGCCGACTGTTACTTATTTACTTTGGGAAGCCCCCGGGTGCCTTGTATCCCTTGTTTCGGTATGCACGTATAGGTCGCGGAGCCGGCCGCGAAGTGGTTTATCGCCCCAGTGTGTGTTTAAACCACCTAGTACGCTGTCGCAAACAGCTAGGTCCGCTTCGGAGATACGGCCGGACTTCGATACGGGTTCAACTTGGTTAGGTGGCTTTCTGGACATTGTTGTCGCGAAGGAGAGTGCGAGTCGTTATATCCACCTGTCGCAAGTGGGTTGATCGTGCGTGTGGGCACATTTGGGCACCCCTGCAGGGTTAAATCTTATCGATAAGCCGCGTCCGCGGTTATGGACGACTTGGAGCTGTATGACTCGACCATAGACAACTTACACCTGTTGTTTATTAATAATAACTTGTGTAGTAAGTTAGCACAACTTTAATAATAAATGGTTAAAACTTGACAACCGTGTGAGTGCCTTTGTAAGTACTTCCTTGCGAGGGGGGAACGCGTCGGCTGTGTTATGTTTGCAGAGTATAGAACTGTTAGTTTATGCGCCCTCTCATCTTCTCTGATTAGACGACCGTTGTAGAGTGTCTCTATAGGTTTTTAGTGCTTGCGCGCCGCCGCTTAACCCTACCATATTGCCTATGACGTTCCTCTTGCGTCCTCTAAGTCCCCTGCGTGCCTCAAGTACAAAGGACGACCGGTTGACGAATGCTTATACGTCTTGAAGTCTTGTTAAGTACGAACCGTACTTATTGCTCGCTTCTACGGGATATAACCGGCAGGTATGAAGACCGGTACGATGAAGGCGACGTTAGCAAGGTTACCCTTCCAGCTTGGCTCAGGCGGGGTTATGGACGCCATCGTTTATCTTCGGGACTCTTAGTCCAATTTGTATCTTGTCCGTACTCGGATGTATTGGATCTTTGTATGATTTGGATCTTTGTATGTATCTATTTGTATCTTGACTCGTTGGAGTCGTTGTTGTAATATATATGTTTCTTGTGGGCTCTATTGTAATCCTGTTGTAATGTTACCTCTCGTGATTGATTCCACCCGCATCGCGTGCATGCTTTGGCGTGTACGAGGCGCTTGGTGGTGCGTCTCCTAAAAATCGATATCGTGCGGATTTCGGCGGATTCGCTGGGATCCTCATGGTACCGGTTTTGGGGCGTCACACCGACCGACCTTGGGTGCGGTGGTCACGAACCCCTCCCAAGCCAGCCTCTCCCTTGGCCCCCTATAAATAGAGGTCCCCCCCCCACACAGACACACCACCACCACCACCTCAATTGTGTGGAATTTTCTCCGGTCTTTCTCCTTGCCCTTTGGTTGGCCTTATCTCTCCCTCTCACTTCACATACACTATAAGGCTAAAACACTCTCGTCGTGGTATCCTAAGCCCTGGACGGCAAAGCCCTCGCAGATTGTACCTCTGGACGCGTGGACTACGCCGAAGGGATCGTTTGTTCGATTCTTTGAGCGAGGAGGAGATATCTTTCCGGCTGGGAGGTACCGTGTAGCTGCGGAGATCATATGGATCATCATCGTCATCGAGCTTTCCACTTTACTCGGTGAGTTGAAACGATTGAATCCCGTTACTGCAACTACAGAGAATAGATCTTGGGTGATCAAGTAGATGTAAAATTCTTTAAATACATACGGAAACCCCTTCATTTACCCTCCTTGTTTATGTCGCCATACCCAAAGCCTCCATGTATCCCCTCTAACCCTATGTTAGTTGTGCCAACATGGTCATTGAGATATCCTCCAATGAAGAGCTTCTCATTTGTCATTACACTTCTGACGACATCATCCAAGTCCTACCAAAACTGCCTCTTAGCGCTCATGTCAAGCCCAACTTGTGGGGCATAAGCACTATCAATATTCAAGACAAGATTTCCAACACCTAGCTTGACTAAGATGATTATATCCCTCTTTCTTCAAATTGTCCACTACTCCATCCTTAAGGTTCTCATCTATTAGGACGCCTACGTCATTCCTAGTACTAGCTGAACCTAAATACCGAACCCAAAAGTTGGTATTCTCAACTTCCCTCGCCTTCTGACCCACCCATCTAGTCTCCTAGATAGCATCCCCTAACTCGGATCCTACATTAATTCCAACAACCCGCACACAACCTATTTTCCTTGGCTAGCTCCCTTCTCCTTCGCATCCGTCGAGAGAGATGCAAAGACCTTTGCTCACTTAACAATAATTTTTTTTAAATGGCGAAAAATCACCCCAGCTTCTGCATCCAAGGGATGCACATGGCTTTTTTTATTAGATTATTCACAACATCTTACAAGAGCAATATCAAACTTGAAGCCACCTTGCTAAAAGTATAGAGGGATGAAGGGGGTGACAAAACACCAACTCACATCATCCAAACAACCAAATGTCTTCCCCAAGCCGCCCAATAGCAGGTGAGAAGCACATCCAGTCAAGCCGTCGTCTTCCTCGCACCCATCTTCAAGAGGGATCACCGCACTGACCTTGCCAGACCTGCCGTCAATGTTACCATGACGCCAGACATCTCCACCATCATGCACGCGTCCAGCAGTCCGCGCCCGTCTTCGATACCCTGCAGCTCCACGCCGCCGAGAATCATCTATGTCAACATGGTAGATGAACACCACTCCACCAAAGATCCACCTCCATCCAACCGCTGCTCCAAAAATGATGCCCCAAGAGGTAGAACAACGAAGGAAGGGTCGTCATCATCTGATCCGGGAGACCCGGATCTAGGGTTTCCCCCGGAGCAACACGAGTGAGTAGCCGCAGACTACGACGACGATGCCTTCAAGAAGGAAGCGAAGCTTGGGTGAAGATGCAGTGTGCCACTAAGGTGGTGGTGGCCCGGCTCTTACACATATATTTAACACCAGACCCGGGTTTCAATATGGCACACTAGTAAGGCAGTGGTGGCTCTGCCCTTGCTCATTTAACACCACACCAGGGTTCCGATATGGCACGTCGGTAAGAGGGTTACGTCTCAACAAATTTCTATTAGTTTCATATCTATAGAAATTGTTGGTTTTATGTTGGCTCTCGAAGCGTATCACAACACTTCTTCTTTACCCGGGCTTGGGACCGGGAAGAATCATAAAAGAAAGCGAGATGATAAACGCAACCCTGTGACTGTAAGACTCTAAATTAGAAGACTAATGAGAAACGAAAATTTTGAAGCAATACCATACGTTTGACGAACATGATCCACACACACTACGGGAAAACACTTTGTTGCCGTGCGACAGATCGCACGGCAAAGACCCTATTTTGCCCGGCAAAGGCTTTGCCGTGCGTTGACGCACGGCAACGTCTGCACGGCAACGCCTCCGACGGCAACGAAGACATTGTCGTGCGCATGACCAAACTGCACGGCAAAGGCCTTTGCCGTGCGCGCGCTACGTTGCCGTGCGGTAGATGCTTTGCCGTGCGAGGTGTCTTTGCCGTGCGTGCGCCTCGTTGCCGTGCGGCAGATCTTTGCCGTGCGGCATTGATGACCCACAAGTATAGGGGGTGTATCGTAGTATCTTCGATAAGTAAGAATGTCGATCCCAACGAGGAGCAGAAGGTGTTGACAAGCAATTTCGATGAAGGATTCACTGTAAATGCTCACAGACAAGTATTCGGGGGTTTTGATGTAACGGATGAATAAAGTACGAGTAAGTAAAGTGCGAGAGTAACAATTGCAGACGAATGGCCCAATCCTTTTTAGCACAAAGGACAAGCCGGTTTGTTTACTTATAATAACCAAACGTTCCTGAGGACACACGGGATTTTAGTCTAGTGCTTTCGCTACATACGGCTAATTAATCTTCATTGTTTTGATAAGTGTTGTGTGGGTAAACCTATGCTAATGTACTACCCTTCCTAGGACTAATACATACTTGTGATTATACCCCTTGCAAGCATCCGCAACTACAAGAAAGTAATTAAGATAAATCTAACCACGGACCTTAAACTCGAGATCCTCGCTATCCCTCCCGCATCGATATACCAATGGGGGCTCGGGTTTCGTCACTCCGGCAACCCCGCAATTGGCAAACGAGTACAAGATGCATTCCCCTAGGCCCATAAAGGTGAAGTATCGTGTAGTCGACGTTCACACGAAACCACTAGAAGAATAACACCACAACTTAAATATCATAACATTGAATATTACTCAACCATACTTCACTACTAACATTTAGACTTCACCCATGTAGGGGTGGAATCGAGCCGAGCCGAGCCGGCTCGAGGCTCGGCTCGGTCAGGCTCGAAGAAAATCGAGCCGAGCCTGGCTCGGCTTGTGGCACAAACGTACTCAGAAAACAGGCTCGAGGCTCGGCTCGGGAGGCTCGTCGAGCCTGGCGCCTACAACAGTCAAACGCGTGGACGAATCTCTTCCTCATCCCATCCACATCGATAGCTTTGCCTCTCAATCGCTCACACATCTCGCTAGGATCGTTGCCGCCACCGCATCCAGCGCCGGCTGCCACTACCCCCATCTCCTTCTCCATGGCTCCTCCTACCCCTGGTCCTCCCGATATGGTCCCCTAGGTCCTGCGAGGCATCAGCTAGCGTTAATGGCGGCCCTCCGCCCGCCGCCGGCCGCCCACCGGTCTCCGGACCTTCTCCCGCCGGCCTTCCATCTGTGGTGCAACTAGCTTCTCCACCGGTGTCTGGCATTGGCGGCCTCGTCTCCTCCAACCAGATCAACACGAATTCCCACCACAGTCGCTCTTTTCCGATTCTCGAGTCTCCACCACCGGCTGCTCTATTTCTGATTCTCAAGTCTGTAAAATCAGCTGCTACTATGCTACTCCGCCACCAGCTGAAAGCAACCAGGAAGGGAAAGCGCTGGATGTGTCTATTTGATTCAACCTGTCGTTTAATTGAGTATGCATTTGTTCTGCTCCAACCTGGCTCATGTCTATTAGCTCTTTATTTGTTTAACTAACTGACTGCCTCGCATGATCAGATGATGTGTGACACTCTCTATTGATCTAGGTGCATGCATTTGCGTGAACTTGTGATAATATGATATTGTTATGTTATTGGTACTTTGTGAAACTTGTTAGACCCAAGGCATTTATGCTCAGTTGTTGTTTATAATTGTTAATTGTTACATATTACATCCGTGAAGTGTTAACTTTTTCTATTGCATCGAGCCTTCGAGCCGGCTTGCGAGCTTCATCGAGCGGGCTTGTCGAGCCTCGAGCCTTCGTCGAAGGGTTTAGGCTTGGCTTGCCTGACCTTCGAGCCGAGTCGAGCCCGAGCCAAGCCCTGTCGAGCCCGAGCCGAGCCTCGAGCCTTGAGCTTTGTGTCCACCCCTACACCCATGTCCTCAAGAACTAAACGAACTACTCACGAGACATCATATGGAACATGATCAGAGGTGATATGATGATGAATATGTTGGAGATATGCCCAAGAGGCAATAATAAAATGGTTATTATAATATATCTTTGTGTTTATGATAATGTTTACATACCATGCTATAATTGTATTAACCGAAACATTGATACATGTGTGTTATGTGAATAACAAAGGGTCCCTAGTAAGCCTCTTGTATAACTAGCTTGTTGATTAATAGATGATCATGGTTTCGTGATCATGAACATTGGATGTTATTAATAACAAGGTTATGTCATTATATGAATGATGTAATGGACACACCCAATTAAGCGTAGCATAAGATCACGTCATTAAGTTATTTGCTATAAGCTTTCGATACATAGTTACCTAGTCCTTATGACCATGAGATCATGTAAATCACTTATACCGGAAAGGTACTTTGATTACATCAAACGCCACTCGCGTAAATGGGTGGTTATAAAGGTGGGATTAAGTATCCGGAAAGTATGAGTTGAGGCATATGGATCAACGAGTGGGATTTGTCCATCCCGATGACGGATATATATACTCTGGGCCCTCTCGGTGGAATGTCGTCTAATGTCTTGCAAGCATATGAATAAGTTCATAAGAGACCACATACCACGGTACGAGTAAAGAGTACTTGTAAGGAGACGAGGTTGAACAAGGTATAGAGTGATACCGATGATCAAACCTCGGACAAGTAAAATATCGCGTGACAAAGGGAATTGGTATCGTATGTGAATGGTTCATTCGATCACTAAAGTCATCGTTGAATATGTGGGAGCCATTATGGATCTCCAGATCCCGCTATTGGTTATTGGTTGGAGTGAGTACTCAACCATGTCCGCATAGTTCGCGAACCGTAGGGTGACACACTTAAAGTTGGATGTTGAAATGGTAGAACTTGAATATGGAATGGAGTTCGAATATTTGTTCGGAGTCCCGGATGAGATCCCGGACATCACGAGGAGTTCCGAAATGGTCCGGAGAATAAGATTCATATATAGGAAGTCATTTTATGTGAATTAAAATGATCCGGAAGGTTCTATGGAAGGTTCTAGAAGGTTCTAGAAAAGTCCGGAAGAAACCACCAAGGAAGGCGGAGTCCCGGTGGGACTCCACCTCCCATGGCCGGCCAACCCTAAGGGGAGGAGTCCCAAGTGGACACCCCAAGGGGGCCGGCCACCCCTCCCAAGGAAGGTGGGATTCCCACCTCTAGTGGGAGTCCTAGCTTGGGTAGGTTTCATGTGTTATGGAAGGTTTTGGTTTGGGGTCTTATTCGAAGACTTGTAGACCAACTCTTGGGGGTTCCACCTATATAATGAGGGCCAAGGGGAGGGGGCCGACCACCCCAAGAACCACCAAGGTGGCCGCACCCCTAGTGGCCGACGCCCCCTTCTCCCAAACCCTAGCGGCTCTCTCTCCTCCACCACATCCCGCACGCTTAGCGAAGCTCCGCCGGATTTCTCCACCACCACCGACACCACGCCGTCGTGCTGTCGGATTCAAGAGGAGCTACTACTTCCGCTGCCCGCCGGAACGGGGAGGTGGACGTCGTCTTCATCAACAACCGAACGTGTGACCGAGTACGGAGGTGCTGCCCGTTCGTGGCGCCGTGATCAAGATCTTCTACGCGCTTTTGCAAGCGGCAAGTGAACGTCTACCGCAGTAACAAGAGCATCATCTTGTAGGCTTTGGAATCTCTTCAAGGGTGAGACTCGATAATCCCCTCGTTGCTACCGTCTACTAGATTGCATCTTGGCTTGGATTGCGTGTTCGCGGTAGGAAATTTTTTGTTTTCTATGCAACGTTATCCTACAGTGGTATTAGAGCCAGGTCTATGCATAGATGGTTGCACGAGTAGAACACAATGGTTTTGTGGGCGTTGATGCTCTTGTTGTCTTTAGTTTGAGTACTTTGCATCTTTGTGGCATAGTGGGATGAAGCGGCTCGGACTAACTTTACATGACCGCGTTCATGAGATTTGTTCCTCGTTCGACATGCAACTTGTATTGCATAAGAGGCTTTGCGGGTGTCTGTCTCTCCTACTATAGTGAAGATTCAATTTACTCTTCTATTGACAACACTAGTATCACCGTTGTGGTTCATGTTCGTAGGTAGATTAGATCTCTCTCGAAAACCCTAAACCACGTAAAATATGCAAACCAAATTAGAGACGTCTAACTTGTTTTTGCAGGGTTTGGTGATGTGATATGGCCATAATGTGATGATGAATATGTATGAGATGATCATTATTGTATTGTGGCAACCGGCAGAGAGCCTTATGGTTGTCTTTAAATTTCATGTTGAGTAGTATTTCAAAGTAGTTGTAATAGTTGCTACATGAGGTGAAAAACCATGAAGACGGCGCCATGAACCTTGACGCTACGCCGACGATGATGGAGATCATGCCCGTTGATGATGGAGATCATGTCCGTGCTTTGAAGATGAAGATCGAAGGCACAAAGACTAAAGGGCCATATCATATCACATATGAATTGCATGTGATGTTAATCCTTTATGCATCTTATTTTGCTTAGATCGCGACAGTAGCATTATAAGATGATCCCTCACATTAATATCAAGATAATAAAGTGTTCTCCCCTCGTATGCACCGTTGCCAAAGTTCGTCGTTTCGAAGCATCTCGTGATGATCGGATGTGATAGACTCAACGTTCACAAACAACGGGTGTAAGCCATGTTGCACACGCGGAATCCTTAGGTTTGCTTGACGAGCCTAGCATGTACAGACATGGCCTCGGGACAACGGAAACCGAAAGGTTGAACACGAGTCATATGGATGATATGATCAACATGTTGATGTTCACCATTGAAGCTACATCATCTCACGTGATGATCGGTTTTGGTGTAGTGGATTTGGATCGTGTACCACTTAACAACTATGAGGGATGTTGTATTAAGTGGGAGTTCATTAGTAATTAGATTAAAACATGAACTAATTATCATGAACATAGTCTGAGTAGTATTTTGAATTAATTTTGTAGTATTGGCATCCTTTTTTCTACCATGCGCTAGTCTTGTAATTGAGATATAAATACTGTTAAAATCTGACAAGAAACTTTACGGATTGGTACCGTATTGTTAAAAAATCAAGAATTGTTTAAGTCCTATTGCAAACTTTTAGTAAATCTCACATTGTTGATTCAAAGAGCTATGGTTTCAATTAGTACCTAAAGTTATCTTGTCTCCGTGAAACTTGAAATTCAAATCTGTTTGAAAAGTAAGGAGCTGAAAATTTAGTTTTCGGAAATAATCAAGGTATGAGATATATGTGATATCTAAGACCTTATTGCAAGTTGATGGAATATAATTTGGTGAGACTACATAAACTCATAAGTTTTATGGGAATGTACAAAGGTTGAAGACGCAAGGCGTCCCAATCCTCCAACTATTGGGGCACTAACAATATTCGCATATCCATGAAGTTATCATCCTTAGTATGCACCGTTGCTAAGACTCATCGTATCGAAGCATCACGTGATGATCGGGTGTTATAGATTCTACGTGTGCATACAACGGATGCAAGCCAGATTTGCATATGCGAATACTAAGGTTAAAACTTTACGAGCCTAGCATGTACAGACATGGTCTCAGAAAGTCATCATGATACAATGGATAAAATTATGAGTGAAATTGTTCATCATATTACAAGGTTACTAATAGTGAAATCCGGAACACTTGACATATGATGATCAACTTCAAAGAAAGAACCTCAAGGTTATTGGTATTTGACCAACAAACCGAGAAGTTATTGAAGTTGATGTGTTTTTCTGAATAATGAGGAAAGCTAAAAGAGAAACTACAAAAGATTATTGGCAGAAAGAAAGAAAAGATTAGAATGTCTAGCTCAGGTGTATATAAATGATATACATGTTATGGTTGTATTCCTAGTTAGGTCACACAATAAAATTCTTGGGTATTAGTACTATATTGGTTGGTATGAAGTGTCATACAAAACAACGCAATACAAGAATACAATGGCCTAAGTGATCGACAAGGAATATGATAGGAATGCACGTCCGGAACAAAATAAAGTGTTATTATGTTCGTCGTTAGCATTCTATCTAGCCCTTAGAATTTATAATAAAGAACTTAATAATTGTTATTTTGCTCTGGTCAAATGAAAACAATGAGTTGTTCAAATTATGACATTACTCCATGTACGATGGATAAGTTATTATAAATCTTAATGGTGAAACACACATACATAAACACTGACGCTAAAATGCCATAAGGCAAATGATTTGAATTCCACTTATTTGTGGAACCGCCATTTAGGTCATGTTAGAAAGGAACGCATGAAGGAACTCCATGCAAATGGATTTTTGGAGTCATTTGATTTTTGAATCGTTTGGCGCTTCCAAAATCTTTTCTAAAAGTAATGACTAAAATACCGTTCATAGGCCAAGAGTTGAACGGACAACTAACTTAGTAAAAACATACATGATGATGTATGTGGTTCACTGGACATAGTTGTGTGCGGGATATTCTTCTACTTCATGAAAACTTCAAACAATGAATTGAGTATATATATGTGGATATATTCGATAAGGAAGAAGTTTGAAACATTTGAATAGATTCAAATAAATTTCAGCATGAAGTGGAAATCATCGTAATAGAAAAGTCAAATATCTTTGATTGGATCATAGTGGAAATATTTGAATTACTAGTTTTAGCGAACATCTAAGAGAGTTATGAAATTATTCTACAACTCACGTTTCTTGGAGTATCATAGTGATGATGAAGTATCCGAGAGATGTATCCAAACCTTGTTGGGTCAATGATGAGATAAAATATTAATGCCATTATATTTTTGTGGATTATGCTTTAGAGACTACCACTTTTACACTGAATAGAGCATCATCATGATCCGTTGAAATGACACCATACAAGTTATGGTATGGGTATAAACCCTAATAGTCTTTTCTTTAAATTTTGGTCCAAGAGTTTACAACCAAAATCGGATGAATGTCTTTGTTGGTTATCCCAGAGATTTAATTGGGAATTCTTCCCACGAGACAAAGACAAAAGTGTTTGTCAATGTTTTTTATTTCCGAGAAATTGTTTTCTGGCGAAGTATTTGAGTGGGAGGACAATAGAACTTGATATGGTTTATGAACCTGAGCATAATGATCAGAGTAGCGCAACATCGGAAATGGTTCCGGAAGCAGCCACAACGATCATGGCTTCCATGACTACAAAGTGTTTTTAGCCATGGAGATCGAAGTACTTATTGAACCTTGTAGGTGTGGTTTACTTTGTGATCAAATAAATGATTTGTGGACAAAGGATTGATTTTGAACAATGATAAACCAACTACGAACAAAGAAATTATGATGGGCCCTGACTCCGTTAAAATGGCTATACGCCATGAAATCCAAGATAGATGAATACTTTCTGAAAGTAAATGGATCTATAAAATTGATGGACTTGGATGGAATATCCTTGAATAAGCTCGACTTGTCGAAAAATTGTTTACGACAAAGTTCAAAGAGTTGAATACGATAAGATTAGATCTTCCGTAGCAATGCTTATAGTCTATGTGGATTATTCTAGTAATCACTACATATTTCTTTTATGAGATATGATAGTAGGATGGCAAAATACATTACTTAACAGAAGTATGTATTAAAGGTGTATACAAGATACAACCAAGAGTTTTGCTGGTCCATAGAATACTAGATAGGTATACAAACTTCAATTGGATGAAGTGAGTATCGCGGAGTTGGAATCTTCACCAGATGAAATAGTCAAAGAGTTTTTGATTTCATCAGAGACGATGAAGAGGCTTGCATTTGCAAGAAATTAAGTGGGAGCGTTTAGACATATTTATAATACTTGTGTAGATGACATATAGTTGGTTATAAATGATGTAATTATATACTTGATTAAAAGGTTTCATTGAGAAATTAACTTCAATGAAAGGATATGGACTGAAACAAATTTTGTGTCAAGATCTATGAAGATAGATTGAAACACATAATATGTTTAAGTCAAAGTACATAGAATGGATATTGAAATAGTTCAATATAGAAATATTAAGAAAATGTTCTTGTCATGTGAAGTTTTAACAAGACTTAAGTGTATCTGACACTCGATGAGTAAAAACACATGAGTGATTTTAGATCACGAAGAATATGTTCAAAATCAGATGTCCTGTGCTCTAAAAGAGTTAGGAGCATATACCAGAATGATTCATATGATGATCATTGAAAAACAGTAAAGAATATTCTTGAGTACTTAAGAAGAACCAAGGATATATATAGTTTTGTATGGAGAAATGACAAACAAATCACTGTAAGGTGTTGCACCGATATTTGTTTTGTCACATATGAAAATAAAATTCCAATCTCAAATTAGACTAAGTGTTGTTGAAAAGGTAGCACAATGAGATAGAAGTTGTCTATGTTAGATTTAGATGAGTTCTAAATGTTGTGACGGATTCTACAAACGAAGGCAGATTATGTCATTGTTTTGACAATGACTGAGGATGTTAAAGTCAAGAAGTTCTTTGAGAAATTGGTGTAGTTCCGATAGTGTCAGAACTTTGAAGCTATATTGTGTGTGACAATATTAGTGACTTATTTCAGACCAAGGAATTAAGGTTCCACCAGAAGACCAAACATATTTAAATGCCGACTCATTTGGAAAATGAGTGATGCGTGAAGACGCAAATGAATTGCAAAATACATACGGTTCTGAGCATGTCAGGTCCGTTGACTAAAACCTCTCTCGTGAGCAAAACATGATAAAGCACCGGAAGGCCAAGGTGTTATATCTTTACAAATGAAAACTAGATTATTGATTCTAGTGCAAGTGGGAGACTGTTGGAGATATGCCCAAGAGGCAATAATAAAATGGTTATTATAATATATCTTTGTGTTTATGATAATGTTTACATACCATGCTATAATTGTATTAACCGAAACATTGATACATGTGTGTTATGTGAACAACAAAGAGTCCCTAGTAAGCCTCTTGTATAACTAGCTTGTTGATTAATAGATGATCATGGTTTCGTGATCATGAACATTGGATGTTATTAATAACAAGGTTATGTCATTATATGAATGATGTAATGGACACACCCAATTAAGCGTAGCATAAGATCACATCATTAAGTTATTTGCTATAAGCTTTCGATACATAGTTACCTAGACCTTATGACCATGAGATCATGTAAATCACTTATACCGGAAAGGTACTTTGATTACATCAAACGCCACTGCGTAAATGGGTGGTTATAAAGGTGAGATTAAGTATCCGGAAAGTATGAGTTGAGGCATATGGATCAACAGTGGGATTTGTCCATCCCGATGACGGATAGATATACTCGGGCCCTCTCGGTGGAATGTCGTCTAATGTCTTGCAAGCATATGAATAAGTTCATAAGAGACCACATACCACGGTACGAGTAAAGAGTACTTGTCAGGAGACGAGGTTGAACAAGGTATAGAGTGATACCGATGATCAAACCTCGGACAAGTAAAATATCGCGTGACAAAGGGAATTGGTATCGTATGTGAATGGTTCATTCGATCACTAAAGTCATCGTTGAATATGTGGGAGCCATTATGGATCTCCAGATCCCGCTATTGGTTATTGGTTGGAGTGAGTACTCAACCATGTCCGCATAGTTCGCGAACCGTAGGGTGACACACTTAAAGTTGGATGTTGAAATGGTAGAACTTGAATATGGAATGGAGTTCGAATATTTGTTCGGAGTCCCGGATGAGATCCTGGACATCACGAGGAGTTCCGGAATGGTCCGGAGAATAAGATTCATATATAGGAAGTCATTTTATGTGAATTAAAATGATCCGGAAGGTTCTATGGAAGGTTCTAGAAGGTTCTAGAAAAGTCCGGAAGAAACCACCAAGGAAGGCGGAGTCCCGATGGGACTCCACCTCCCATGGCCGGCCAACCCTAAGGGGGGGAGTCCCAAGTGGACTCCCCAAGGGGGCCGGCCACCCTCCCAAGGAAGGTGGGATTCCCACCTCTAGTGGGAGTCCTAGCTTGGGTAGGTTTCATGTGTTATGGAAGGTTTTGGTTTGGGGTCTTATTCGAAGACTTGTAGACCAACTCTTGGGGGTTCCACCTATATAATGAGGGCCAAGGGGAGGGGGCCGACCACCCCAAGAACCACCAAGGTGGCCGCACCCCTAGTGTCCGGCGCCCCCTTCTCCCAAACCCTAGCGGCTCTCTCTCTCCTCCACCACATCCCGCACGCTTAGCGAAGCTCCGCCGGATTTCTCCACCACCACCGACACCACGCCGTCGTGCTGTCGGATTCAAGAGGAGCTACTACTTCCGCTGCCCGCTGGAACGGGGAGGTGGACGTCGTCTTCATCAACAACCGAACGTGTGACCGAGTACGGAGGTGCTGCCCGTTCGTGGCGCCGTGATCAAGATCTTCTACGCGCTTTTGCAAGCGGCAAGTGAACGTCTACCGCAGCAACAAGAGCCTCATCTTGTAGGTTTGGAATCTCTTCAAGGGTGAGACTCGATAATCCCCTCGTTGCTACCGTCTACTAGATTGCATCTTGGCTTGGATTGCATGTTCGCGGTAGGAAATTTTTTGTTTTCTATGCAACGTTATCCTACAGAATAACAATCTGAACATAAACCTTGGTTCAACGGTTTCACTCAATAGCATCAATAACAAGTAGAAATCAACACCGGGAGAGTTTCCCCTATCAAACAATCAAGATCAAACCCAAATTGCTACGGCGATGATGAGGTGCAGCGGTGGAGACGGCGGTGATGATGATGAAGATGATGATGATGGTGATGGAGATGATGTCCAGCTCGATGACGGTGACGATGGCGTCGATTTCCCCCTACGGGAGGGAATTTCCTCGGCGGATCTCAGCCTGCCGGAGAGCTCTTTTCTCTCTGGTGTTCTCCGCCTCGCAGAGGCGGCTGTGACTCTTCGCGACCTATCCCCTGGAGCTTAGGTTTTCGGCACGAAGACGTTCGCGAAGAAAAGGAGGCGAGAGGGGGCTGTGGGCCCCCTCCTCACAGGGCGGCACGGCCAGGCCTTGGGCCGCGCCGGCCTATGAGGTGGGCCCACCTCAGGTCCCCTCAGCTCCCCCTTCTGGCTCCCTTCGTCTTCTGGAAAAATAGGATTTTTCATTTTCCGTCAACTGTTGATCTTCCGAAATATTACATTCTGACGGCGCTTTTTCCAGCAGAATCCTGACTCCGGTGCGCGATCCTCCAATAATCATGAATCATTCAAAATAGATGAAATAACATAAGTATCATCTCCAAATATCAAATATATCAATGAATAACAGCAAATTATGATATAAAATAGTGATGCAAATTGGACGTATCAACTCCCCCCAAGCTTAGACTTCGCTTGTCCCCAAGCGAAACCGAACTCGGTAAACAGGACCACATGTTTATGGAGTGAAGAGTCGATAAATAAAATACGGACAAGAAGCTTCATATTCATTCACACAAGACATTTTAGTAAACAACTTCCTCATATAATTCAACTTGAAACAAGTATAAGGTAATCACAAATAAAGGTGCATAAGAAATCATAGTTGGTGATGGCAAACTTCGTTCTTGGTCAAAGAACAGTTAACAGGTTATACTTATCTATCGAGCAGCGCTCTTATGTTAAAGTTTATATGGCACAACTTGCATACTCAATCATAATAACCTCCTCATAATCATTGATAACTTGCAAAGCTATATTCATTCAGATAAAACTTGTACTAAACAAGGAAGAATAAAAGACATGATGAAGCAAATCACAATATAATGGTTTGATCACAACAACTCAAATGCTTGCTTAAGATGGAGGGAAATAGGTTTACTGACTCAACATAGAGTAAAAGACAGGCCCTTCGCAGAGGGAAGCAGGGATTAAATCATGTGCTAGAGCTTTTTCAGTTTTGAAATCATATAAAGAGAATGAAAGTAACATTTTGAGAGGTGTTTGTTGTTGTCAATGACTGGTAGCGGGTACTCTAACCCCCTTGCCAGACAAACCTTCAAAGAGCGGCTCCCATTTTATTTTTTGTATGGCACTCCTTCCAACCTTTCTTTCACAAACCATGGCTAACCGAATCCTCGGGTGCCTGCCAACAATCTCATACCATGAAGGAGCGCCTTTTTATTTTAGTTTTATTATGATGACACTCCCCCCAACCTTTGCTTACACAAGCCATGGCTAACCGAATCCTTCGGGTGCCGTCCATCAATCACATACCATGGATGAGTGTCTATTTAGGTTAATTAATTTGGGACTGGGAATCCCATTGCCAGCTCTTTTTGCAAAATTATTGGATAAGCGGGTGAAACCACTAGTCCATTGGTGAAAGTTGCCCAACAAGATTGAAAGATAAAACACCACATACTTCCTCATGAGCTATAAAGCATTGACACAAATAAGAGGTAATAAATTTTGAATTGTTTAAAGGTAGCACACGAAGTATTTACTTGGAATGGTAGGAAATACCATGTAGTAGGTAGTTATGGTGGACGCAAATGGCATAGGTTTTGGGTTAAGGTTTGGATGCACGAGAAGTATTCCCTCTCAGTACAGGTCTTGGCTAGCAAGGTTAATTAGCAAGCATAAGAGTCGAGGGAAACAAACAAATATACATGTGATAGAAACAATCATGCAGCTTCCTTGTAAGCACAAACAATTTTAACTTCAGAATAATAAGCTATGAGCTAACAAGAAAGAAAGATAATGAAACAACTACATGTATTTCTCTTTTCTACTTAAACCTCAAAGTGTTGTTGCTATTGACCAATGCTAAGTTTGCCAAAACCAAATAGATTTATTCAGTGCTCCCAAAGTGATACCAATACTAATAACAAGATCAATCATATAATAAGAATTGCATACTAAAATAAGATGTGCAATATGTAAATGATAAGACTTCTCATTAATATTCTATAACGATAACTCACACCAAGGGATACATAGACAACCAACTAAAGGAGAGATACTTCCACACTGCAACCTATCTTATATGATAACTTCCCTACTCATGATATGACACTACTTGACAGTAAAAAGTAAAAGGTAGTGATGATGTGATACCGCGGCACTCCCCCAAGCTTGGAACAAACCAAGGGGATGCCAATACCGATGATGAATTACTCCTTCGGTGATGGTGGTGATGAATTCTTGACAAGCTTCTCAACAAGCTCCTGAAGCTCATCAATCTTGTACATGAGGTTGCGGATCATCTCCGAATTGTGCTCGACGCGGTTAAGAAGTATGTCCGACGGCGAGTCCCAACTCTTGGAGTTATTTCCCCACTCTTCACCCTCGAGCTTCATCCTTCCTGCGGTGTTAGAACGATCTATATCCCAATTGCTAGGCAATGCTGCCTTGGGAGTCCTTTCAATTTGACTATTGAAAATTAGATTGCGGAAGGGATGGTGAGTGCCCGAAGAAGATGTCTTTGGAGCTAGGTAATGACGTGGAACCCTTCCTCCGGTGCGAATTCTTGCGCTCTTGTTTGCACTAAAAGGGTTATCCACCACCTCGATGCTTGCGATGGTAGCACGCGGGTATGCGCGCGAGTCTTCCTCCACCTTTTCTTCATCCTCTTCATTGACGCTTTTGTCCAACTCTTTCCACTCGGGATCTTGAATATCTTCATCCGAAAGCTCCTTGCCCTTGTTCTTGGAGACCATGGTGCTTCTAGACTGGAAACAGATCCTGGCAGAAACAGCTCGAAACAAAACACGTCGAGAAAACGATATACGAACCTCCGGGGGTCCGGGGGATTATATAGAATATTTTTTTTACGATAAACGGAAAGTACCAGGTCGAACCAGAGTCGGAAAGAGGCGACGAGGCGGCCAGCTCATAGGGCGGCGCAGCCTGGCTGGGGCCCGCGCCGGCCTATGGGGGCACGCCCTCGTGCGTCTCCTCCACTCCGTTTCGATCTCGTAATTTTTCATATTTTCCAAAAACAGCAAAAACATTGTTCGGAGAGTAAATTGCGAACTTTTTATTACCAGTACTGTTACCTATTCAAAGTCGAGTTCTGGCGGACTGTCAATTTGTCCTTTGATGAAAGCCTCCGGTGTTTCCACTCGAATAACATCAACATCTACATTGTAAGAATCACCTGAGATATAATGCTTGAGTCTTTGTCCATTCACCACTTGTGTGGCATTGCCTTGGAGAGAGCTAATTTTTATTGCTCCTGAACGATACACCTCCTCAACAACATATGGTCCTTCCCATTTCGAGAGTAATTTCCCTGCAAAGAATCTGAGACGAGACCGATACAATAGGACTTTATCCCCAATATTAAATTCTCTTTTGATAATCCTTCTATCATGCCATTTTTTAACTTTCTCTTTAAAGAGTTTAGCATTTTCATAAGCTTCACTTCTCCATTCATCTAGAGAACTCAATTGCAGCAACCTCTTATTACCAGCTAGTTTAGGATCTTTATTTAATTCTCTAACAGCCCAATAAGCTTTGTGCTCTAGTTCTAAAGGTAAATGACAAGCTTTTCCATAAACCATTTTATAAGGTGACATTCCCATGGGATTTTTATAAGCAGTTCTATAAGCCCATAGTGCTTCCTTCAATTTACTAGCCCAATTCTTTCTAGTTTTATTAACAGTCTTTTGCAAGATAGATTTAATTTCTCTATTTGATAGTTCTACTTGCCCATTAGTTTGAGGATGATAAGCAGAAGCAATTCTATGATTAATACCATATTTAGCGAGAGTTTTTCTAAAACCACCATGAATAAAATGAGAACCTCCATCAGTCATAATATATCTAGGAACTCCAAATCGAGGAAAAATAATATCTAAAAGCATTCTTAAAGAGGTCTCACCATCAGCACTTTTTGTAGGTATGGCTTCCACCCATTTAGTAACATAATCAACAACGACAAGTATATGAGTGTTACCTTCTGAAGAGGGAAAAGGTCCCATGAAGTCAAATCCCCAACAATCAAACAGTTCAATAACAAGAGTATAATTCATAGGCATTTCATTGCGTCTGGAGATATTACCAACCCTTTGGCATTCATCACAAGATAAAATAAACTTCCTTGCATCTTTGAAGAGAGTTGGCCAATAAAAACCTGATTGCAGAACCTTTTGCGCGGTTCTATCTCCGGCGTGATGTCCTCCATAAGCACTCCCATGACATTTACTCAATATCTCTTGTCTGTTCATATTCGGGAACACATCTTCGCAGAATACCATCCACTCCTTCTTTATATAAGTGTGGGTCATCCCGGAAATAATGCCTCAAGTCATAAAAGAATTTCCTCCTTTGCTGAGCTGAAAAGGTCGGAGGCAAGTACTTGGAAACAATAAAGTTAGCATAATCGAGCATACCAAGGATCTGTCTCGCGAGCTCACCTTTATTACAGCCAATTGTTCATTTGGAAAACTATCATTAACGAGAACGGGATCATAAGCAATATTTTCCAATCTAGACAAATTATCAGCAACAGGATTATCAGCACCTTTCCTATCTACAATATGTAGATCAAATTCTTGCAACAGAAGCACCCATCTAATAAGCCTTGGCTTAGCATCTTTCTTTTGCATAAGGTATCTGATTGCAGCATGATTAGTATGAATAGTAACTTTTGAATCAACAATATAAGATCTAAACTTATCACAAGCAAAGACTACAGCTAACAATTCTTTTTCAGTAGTAGCATAATTTCTTTGAGCAGCATCAAGAGTTTTACTAGCATAATGAATAACATTCAATTTTTTATTTACTCGCTGTCCAAGAACAGCGCCTACGACAAAATCACTAGCATCACACATAATTTCAAATGGTAAGTTCCAATCGGGAGGTTCAACTATAGGAGCGAGTTGTTAAGGCTTTCTTTAGAGTTTCAAAAGCTTCTTTACAATCATCATCAAAAACAAAAGGTACATCTTTTTGAAGAAGATTAGTAAGAGGCTTTGAAATCTTGGAGAAGTCTTTAATAAACCTCCTATAAAACCCAGCATGACCAAGAACACTATGAATACCTTTAACATCCCTAGGATAGGGCATCTTCTCAATTGCTTCAACTTTAGCTCTATCAACTTCAATACCTCTCTCGGAAATTTTATGTCCCAATGCAATTCCTTCATTAACCATAAAGTGGCATTTCTCCCAATTAAGAACAAGGTTAGTTTCTTCACATCTCTGCAAAACTTTATCAAGGTTCCGCAAGCAATTATCAAAAGAATTCTCATAGACAGAAAAATCATCCATGAATACCTCTACAATACTCTCGCAAAAACCATGAAAAATAGCAGACGTGCATCTTTGAAAAGTAGCAGGAGCATTACATAAACCAAAAGGCATACGTCTATAAGCATAAGTTCCATAGGGACAAGTGAAAGTGGTTTTCTCTTGATCCTTAGTTTTAACGGCAATTTGTGAAAACCCAGAATAACCATCAAGAAAGCAAAAATGAGTATTTTTAGATAACCTTTCTAACATTTGATCAATAAAAGGTAAAGGGTAATGATCTTTCTTAGTAACTTTATTAACTTTTCGATAATCAATGCACATTCTATACCCTACAACTACTCTTTGAGGTATGAGCTCATCATTATCATTAGGCACAACAGTCATTCCTCCTTTCTTAGGAACACAATGCACAGGACTAACCCATCTACTATCAGCAATAGGATATATAATACCATCTTCAAGAAGTCTTAATACCTCATTTTTTACCACATCCTTCATCTTAGGAATTAGACGACGCCGAGGTTCAACAACGAGGCTTTGCATCATCTTCCATATTAATGGCGTGTTGGCAAATAGAGGGAGAAATCCCCTTCAAGTCATCAAGAGTGTAGCCAATAGCACCTCGGTGTTTCTTCAATATTTCCAATAACCTTTCTTCTTCAAACTCTGAAAGCTTAGAACTAATAATAACAGGATATATTTTCTTATCATCAATATGAGCATATTTAAGATTATCAGGTAATGGTTTTAAATCAAAGACAGGATCTTCCTTCGGTGGCGGTGTTGTACCCAGATCTTCCACCGGTAAATCATGCTTAAGAATAGGTTGACGAAGGAAAATTTCATCAAGCTCATCTCTTTCTTCCCTAAAAACTTCACTCTCACTATTCTCCAAATGTTGCTGCAAAGGATTATTAGGAGCAAGAGTAATAGATGCACACTGTTCAAATCTAAAATCGTTATTAGGCAAATCAGCTTTATAAGGAGTTTTGGTAAATTTAGAGAAGTTAAACTCATAAGATTCACCAGCAAATTTAGTCAAAATTTTCTCTTTCTTGCAATCTATAATAGCTCCAC
This sequence comes from Lolium rigidum, assembly GCF_022539505.1. Lineage (NCBI taxonomy): Eukaryota > Viridiplantae > Streptophyta > Magnoliopsida > Poales > Poaceae > Lolium > Lolium rigidum. Next base: position 349,706,864 of record NC_061513.1, on the reverse strand, counting down.
AAGTATTTAGAAAAGGTCTACCAAAAATGATAGGACAATATTTACTAGCAGCAGAACCAAGTACCAAAAAGTCAGCAGGATATTTAATCTTACCGCATAGAACTTCCACATCTCGAAGAATACCAATTGGAGAGATAGTCTCTCTATTAGCGAGCCGAATAACCACATCAATATCTTCAAGTTCACAAGAACCAATTTCGTGCATAATCTCCGTGTAAAGCTCATAAGGAATAGCACTAATGCTTGCACCAATATCACATAAACCATAATAACAATGATCTCCAATTCTAACGAGATAGCATAGGAACACTAGCTTTCTTAGAATTATTAGGATGTGAAACAATATTAGAGGCATCTTCACGAGAAAATAATATGACCATCCTCCACATTTTCAGTCACAAGATCTTTAACTATTGCAACGATGAGGTTCAACTTTTATTTGTTCTACGGGTTCTATAGGTTTCTTTTCACTTTTATGAACCAAACTATTTATAACGAGTACTCCTTCATTTTAGCAGGGAAAGGAGTTTTTTCAATATAAGCTTCAGGAATAACATGATCAACAGTTTCAACTACAACACATTTATTTATAGATGAATCAATTTTATCTTTATACGATTCATGATACTTAACAAAATCCTTCCTACGCAATTCATAATGAGAGGCAAAAGCTTTATAAAGATTTGCAGCAACTTGAGAATCAAGACCATAAGTAGCAGTCATATTACGAAATTTATCAGTATCCATAAAAGCTTCAATGCATTTGTAATCATAATTTATACCTGATTCTCTATCTTTGTCGTTCTCCCATCCTTCAGTATTCTCCTGGATCCGATTAAGAAGGTCCCTTTTAAACTCTTCTTTGTTGCGCGTAAATGATCCAGAACAAGAAGTATCCAGCAAGGTCTTGTCTTCAAAAGAAAGTCTTGCATAGAAATTATCAATAATAACATTACCAGGAAGCTCATGAATGGGGCATTTGAGCATTAACGACTTCAATCTCCCCCACGCTTGGGCAATACTCTCTCCATCATGAGGCCAAAAATTATATATGCGGTTCCGATCCTTGTGAATTTCACTTGGAGGATAGAACTTAGAATAAAACCGGGGCACAATATCATTCCATTCAAGAGAATCCCCATTACCCAGTAATTTATACCAATGCGCTGCTTTACCAAACAGCGATATAGAGAATAGTTTCTTCCTCACTTCATCCATAGCAATACCTGCACACTTGAATAAACCGCATAATTCATGTAAGAACAGTAAATGATCTCCAGGGTGGACAGTTCCATCCCCTGTATAACGGTTATCCACTACACGTTCAATAATTTTCATAGGTATTTTGTATGGTATCTCTTCCTCACCTGGCGCCTCATCCACTACCTTTGCAGTAGTAGTAGATTTCCCAAATAAACACTCAAGAGAAGATCTCTCCATAATGAATTATGGCAGCAGGCGAGAAATAAAATCAGCACAAACGAGTAGAAATTTCCCTTACCAATTCCACTTACCAATAGCGCTTCACTCCCCGGCAACGGCGCCGAGAAAATAGTCTTGATGACCCACAAGTATAGGGGGTGTATCGTAGTATCTTCGATAAGTAAGAATGTCGATCCCAACGAGGAGCAGAAGGTGTTGACAAGCAGTTTCGATGAAGGATTCACTTTAAATGCTCACATACAAGTATTCAGGGGGTTTTGATGTAACAGATGAATAAAGTACGAGTAAGTAAAGTGCGAGAGTAAAAATTGCAGCGAGTGGCCCAATCCTTTTTAGCACAAAGGACAAGCCGGTTTGTTTACTTATAATAACCAAACGTTCCTGAGGACACACGGGATTTTAGTCTAGTGCTTTCGCTACATACGGCTAATTAATCTTCATTGTTTTGATAAGTGTTGTGTGGGTGAACCTATGCTAATGTACTGCCCTTCCTAGGACTAATACATACTTGTGATTATACCCCTTGCAAGCATCCGCAACTACAAGAAAGTAATTAATATAAATCTAACCACAGCCTTAAACTGCGAGATCCTGCTATCCCTCCTGCATCGATATACCAACGGGGCTCGGGTTTCGTCACTCCGGCAACCCCGCAATTGGCAAACGAGTACAAGATGCATTCCCCTAGGCCCATAAAGGTGAAGTATCGTGTAGTCGAAGTTCACACGACACCACTAGAAGAATAACACCACAACTTAAATATCATAACATTGAATATTACTCAACCATACTTCACTACTAACATTTAGACTTCACCCATGTCCTCAAGAACTAAACGAACTACTCACGAGACATCATATGGAACATGATCAGAGGTGATATGATGATGAATAACAATCTGAACATAAACCTTGGTTCAACGGTTTCACTCAATAGCATCAATAACAAGTAGAAATCAACACCGGGAGAGTTTCCCCTATCAAACAATCAAGATCGAACCCAAATTGCTACGGCGATGACGAGGTGCAGCGGTGGAGACGGTGACGATGTCCAACTCGATGGCGGTGACGATGGCGTCGATTACCCCCTCCGGGAGGGAATTACCCCGGCGGATCTCAGCCTGCCGGAGAGCTCTTTTCTCTCTGGTGTTCTCCGCCTCGCAGAGGCGGATGTGACTCTTCGCGACCTATCCCCTGGAGCTTAGGTTTTCGGGACGAAGACGTTCGCGAAGAAAAGGAGGCGAGAGGGGGCTGTGGGCCCCCTCCTCATAGGCGGCGCGGCCGGGCCTTGGGCCGCGCCGGCCTATGAGGTGGGCCCACCTCGGGTCCCCTCGGCTCCCCTTCGGCTCCCTTCGTCTTCCGGAAAAATAGGATTTTTCATATAATTTCCGTCAGCGTTGATCTTCCGAAATATTGCATTCGACGGCGCTTTTTCCGGCGGAATCCCGACTCCGGAGCGCGATCCTCCAATAATCATGAATCATGCAAAATAGATGAAATAACATAAGTATCATCTCCAAATATGAAATATATCAATGAATAACAGCAAATTATGATATAAAATAGTGATGCAAATTGGACGTATCAGGCATCTTCTTTGCCGTGCGTGCAACTCGTTGCCATGCGGCAGACTCTGCCGTGCCAGCTTCCTTTGCCGTGTGTCAACGCCCCAGCCCGCACGGCAAAGGCTCCTCCAGGCACTCCCAGCGCCGTGCCAGGAGCACAGGCTGGTGACGCGTGGCGCCTTTGCCGTGTGTATGCACATGGCAAAGTGACCAAAAGTCCTTTGCTGTGTGCATACACACGGCAAAGGCCCCTGGTTTTTTCAATTTTTTCCTATTTTTCATTAATCCCTGCATTTCAAAATTGCATTTCACATATATATAACATATACAACATATATATTCACCATAGCAGCACCAAACACATCAACAACACCACAAATACATCGAGCACACATAGTTCATGCATAAAAAGTGCAATGTCCATTATTACAATCCATAACAAGTGCGAACAATCCATAACAAGTGCGAACAATCCATTACAACGACGACGAGTGCACGAAGACCATGCCATCAACCTTGTCCTCCTGCATTGCTTGCGCCCGCCTCATCGTCATTGCCTTGTGACACATAATCTACAAGGTTGATGGAATTAGCATTTGCACTTGCATATTGAACAAGAACAAGTAGCGGGTTGGGCACAAGTGTAGGAGGACTCACCGCGGTTCATGCTCCGGATGATGTTCGTGTTGTTCACGGTGAAAGGTGTCACCGGCTGACTGGACGGTGGCGGCATCCACGGCAAGGAGAAAGGAGGAGTAGAAAGACTCCCCGGTGGAGAAGACAGAGCCGTCTGGCTCATCAGCCAGCTCATCTGTGCCAGATGCTGATGCATCATCTGATTCTGCTGTTGGATTTGCTGCATCATCTGTGTCTGCTGCTGCTGATACTCCAGAATCTCCCGCTCCATGTTCCGCGCGTGCTCCTGGGCCGCCTGCTCCTTTGCTGCCATCTCCGCCTACGATGTGTTGCCGCGATGTCATTAACATTTCAATGGAAAGCATGTAAAGGAAAGGTAGAGGCCGGAGGAAGAACATATCGTAACCGCTCGACAGCTAGATCCGAAGCCCGTGGCCGGGTCTCTACCTCAGGCTGGCCGCTCTTACGACCACGATAGATCTGGCGGAGAGAGGGAACCTTCGTTGGGTCGACGCACCCGTCACCAAGCCATAGGTGGCCATGCTTCAAGCCTTCTCCCGCAAGCACCGCAACCTCAGGGTCAAAGTCCTCGGCCTCTGGGTTGGCATCCTCGCCGTACTTCTGCTTGAACTTGGAGACATACGACGTGCACTGGGTCTCGGATTGCGGGTTAACCCACACGGACCCCGTCTCAGGATCCGGCTTCTTCCTTTGCTTCATCTTCTTTAGCACGGCTAAGATGTTAGGCTTCGCTCCTGTCCTGACTTCCTGCAAAAGAGAACATGTAATAAAGTGAAGTGGCACACCCTTGCAGAGTTAGCAAATGTATAACATGAATTCAAAGAATGAAGGAACCATTAATTTGCTCACCTCGTTCTGCAGCTGAAGAGAGATGGGGATGCTGCCTTGGATATGCGATCCACCTCGCATCTCTGCCCGCTTCTTCTTGCCCTTCTCGTGCTTCTTGAGGTACTGGGGGCATGTCCACCACATGACCATCACAAGAAATCACCTATCGTCATTGCCGACGTACTGAGGAGGGTTCTACATGCACAAGATAAACCCATTATGGTAAAATAAACTACAGGGCGATAAAGAAATCAATAACACATAAATGCAAATACCTGCATGTTCTGCCACGGCTGCATGAGCGTGTCGCGAGCGTCCTCCTTAGTCATGTGGACGAAGCGGTCGGATTGCCAGCCGCGGACGCACTGAACACGTGCCTCGTAGTGCATGCCAGTCACCATCTTCCTTGCAATCTGGTGTAGGACATCATCACACGCATTTTCCATACCCTCGGCCCTCTTGAAGTATTTATGCAACCATGCACATAGGTAAAACAAGGGGCATTAGTGCAATTATTGTCAACCAAGGAGAGTGTATGAATGGTAAGAAGTCAAAAGTCACGTAACCAAAATTTGCCAACAACCACGTCGGCCATGCTGCCGCGGCCAAGAGGATCTTCCGCGAGGCTGTAGTGCGCCCACCTCGAAGCTACGTCGCAGCCACCAGTAGGGAGATCGACTATCCCAGGGAAATACCTTCTAAGTAGGCCCCCAAGGATGTTCGAGTACCCACGTGGCGGCCTCTGCGACGGGTCTTCATACCTGAACGAGCTGCACCATGAAACGACAACATCAATACGTATGTGATAATAATTTTGATAATGACAAAATTGCGATAACGAAATGCCAAAAATTAACATGTACCTCCTTCCATAGGGCTCTAGAACAACATGGCTGTAGCGCCAGTGCTTCAGCGCGGGGAGCTGTGTTATCCCACGCCGATATGGCCTCCTATCACGTGGCCTCAGCCTCTCCACAGCTGGAACGTACTGGTAATCCGCCGGCGATTGCCAAACTAGGTTTGGATCAGGATCGAACGGTAAGTTCCCCAACCCCTCATCCTCCGAGAGGTCCTCCTCGTCCCCCTCCTCCTCCTGGTCCTCCCCACCCCCCTCCTCCTCCTGGTCCTCCTCACCCCCGTACCGCTCCTGGTCCTCCCCACCCCCGTGGTACTCCTGGTCCTCCTCACTCCCAGCCTCCACCTCAGCATCATCATCGGCTGCGGGAGGGGGGCTAGGACTAAGAGTGACAAGGTATTAACTTGTCAATGCCTACAAGTAGTAGACTAGGGTTTCGTTGGATGTAGAGGGCAAGTAGATCTCGAAGGTTTCAGCTGAAAAGTACTCGACGATGTAAAAGCTAGGGTTTTAGAAACAATGATTCGATCCTTTCTTTGTCCCTCGACTCCCCCTTATATAGGAGGCGGAGCCGAGGGATTCGTGATACACAAGTTTACGAGTCCGGGAGGGTTTCTAACCCGTCCCGCAAGATTACAAGTCTATGTTTCCTAATACAACTCTAACTTTCCTTAACACTATCTTGGGCTTCCGAACTTTATATTCTTCGATACGTGGGCCTTCAGTAAACCCCGGGTACTATCTTCGGCAGGCCCATTGGGGATGCCTATGTCAGTAGCCCCCGAGATTTTGTTTGAATCGTAGAGTCAAGGAAAATCTCCACTTTTATATTTATTCAATAACTTTGAACTTTACCACATATCTTTGCATACAAATTTCTATATTGTACAGGGATAATGGTAGTTGGGGCTAGTTCATCTGACGGATCAGGTACTAGTTAACTGCTCTAGTGGCAATCCGCAAAAACCTACTTCAAGATCACGTCCCTAGACATGATCTCGGGATACTGGTGTAAACTTCGACAGGTGCCGCTTAAGGTCTTACCATTCTGTCAAGTCCCAGCCATATTTATCGGGTACCTAACGCGTCCGTTAGGATTTTTCTTCGTATCTTTTGATACGGAAAAAAAATAGCAAACCGACGTCAGAGACGGCGCCACGCCACATAGAACGGATCCGGGGTCTTACCTTCGCAAAGTTTTGCGGCATTCAGAAATTGTTCGCAACTTTGGCGTTCTGAGAATATATTGTCGAGTGCTTATTCGACTGTTGGAATAGCACATTTTATTGAGTCAATGGATGACTTATATTGCTCTCCCGATGGGAGTATATGTAGATTTATTTATATAACTCGAAATATGCTCCTTTTTTTTTCTTTTTCTCTCTCTTTTTTTATAATTTCATCGGGCACGCGAACAGCGTTCCCGATGGGAGTAGCCCCCGAGGCTACAGCCAAGGACTAGTGCTTGGTTGTCGGCTCAACATCTTAATGCGTCGTGTCGCTATATTGTCATTCTTTCTCGAACTTTTATATCTATCGGGTGCGCGAACAGCGCTCCCGATGGGAGTAGCCCCCGAGGCTATGAACAAATGCTTGCGTTTGATCATAGGCTCCCGCAATTTCTATATTGACATACTCGAATTTTACTTTTTTTTTCAAAGTAGCCCCCGAGCATTTGGGCAAAAACTTGTATTTGATCAAAGGCTCCTGAAATAATTTTTCCTGCCGCCAATCCTCTCTCTTCTTCTTTTTTACTGTCGAGATTTTCCCCTTGGTCAAAGTGACCTCATTACTGACGATAGCCACGATCGTTGCATCCAGAAAACGCGAGTGCTTGCTCTCTCTGTCTTGTGGGTCCAAATTTCCTGTCATCTTGACACGTCGTGCAAGTGGGGGACACACGTCCTCCACTTTTCCTGGCGCACGTACTGTAACGCCTATTCTGTTCCATCTTAGTAAAAATACCTTTTTACCCTTCAGTTACGAGTTCCTTGTCCACCGCACGATTTCTCCATCCAACGGTGCGTCGATTCACCACACCTTTATTTAAGGTCATCGTCTTCCTCCTTCCACACTTTCGCTCGCGCCGCTCCTCTTCTCTCCTCTGCCAAAATCTTTCCTTGCGCCGCATAGTTCTTTGAGCTCCGCCACGCTCGCACTGTGCTACTGCGCCATTGTTGATGCCACCGCGCAGACTCACCAGGCACAATACTCCTGAATCCACGATGGCTGCCGCGGATCTGGGGAGCGCTGAGTGGGAGAGATCCAAAATCTCCGCCCAAGACATCAATTTGCTGAAGAAGCGGGGATCGGCAAGAAGCAAGACGCACTGCGCTTCCCCAGCGAAGAAAGCTACCCAACCCCTCCAATGGAGTATCGGGTTAGTTTTGTTGATCATCTCATCCGTGGCCTCTCTGCCCCTATTCACAACTTTCTTCAAGGATTGCTTTTCGTGTACGGATTGCAACTCCACCATCTTACTCCCAACTCCATACTCCACGTCTCGATATTTATCACCCTTTGCGAGTCCTTCCTTGGAGTCCAGCCTAACTGGGCTTTATGGAAGCGCCTTTTTCTTTGTCGCCACAATGGCTCTGCCAACGTCGCCTATAACATAGGCGGCGTCGTTATCTGCGTTCGCCCTGATGTTGAGTACTTCGATGTCAAATTCCCTGATTCAGTTCAAGGGTGGCGCAAAAAATGGTTATATATCCACGAGGAAAACCATGGGTCTATTGAGGACAACATTCCTCCTTTTGATGGTGCCGAAAAAATCTGTCGCCGCCGATCCTGGGATGCAGAGGCTACTGCCGAAGAAAAAGCAGCGACAGAGGCACTGATGACTCGCATCCACGAACTTCAAAATACACGTGGCCAAGAGTTGTCAGGTATCCAAATCACGGTGTATTTCCTTAGGATTAGAGTGCAGCCTCTGCAAACTCGCAAAAATCCCCTCTGGAAGTATGCTGGCAACGAAGATGTGGATCGCTTGTCAGTGGATTTGCCGGTCAAGGATTTATAAAAACTTGTCCGAAAAATCTCCTCCCTCAACAAGAAAGATCCTGTCCCCTCGTCTTGTCGCGTAAAGCCGTATAGCGCCACCAATGCGCTCCCTTAGGTAATTCTCATATGAACTATTTTTATCGACTACTTTTTTTTGTTGACATCCTTTGTATAACTTTTTTGTCGACATTCTTCTTTTTTGTAGAACCATCCAGATCTTGTTTCTCTTCCTCCCCTTCCTGAAGGTGGAGAAGTTGAAGAACGGGCCGTTGTCACCGACGACAACCAGGGTACTTCTCGCCCTGAGAGTGAAGCCGCAGGTTCTCAAAAATCTGCGGTATCCTCTGAAAAAGAAACCGCCTCTGAGGCCACTGCCTCAGCACATTCCCCTCCTCCTGCTGTTTCTCCGAAGAACAAGAGGAAGAGGAATGAAGTCGAAGATTCCGGCACCTCCAAAGCAGAAGAAGTTGGTCCTTCCGAAGGGAAGAAAGCTTTCGACCCTTTCTTGGATGCCCTTATCAGCTCGTAAGTCCTTATTATTCTCTGTTGTTTATTTTGCAAAATACTTGTCGTCGTTTTTCCTTATATTGTTGATGTTTTATTGTAGTGATGACGAGGAAGAAAATCCACCTATTGACGTGGCTGCTCGAACGAGTACGTCGCGTACTTTAGTTGTCTCGGATGCTCAGCCTGATGTGGAGGAAACTTCGCCTCCTCAACAGAACGTCGAGCATCCAACTCCACCTGCAAGCCCCCATGTCCCTTCGCCAAAGAGGGCTAGGGTTGAGCCAGCTCCAGAGTCTGCTCTTCAACCTGGTGGCTCTGCAACTCCTCTTCTGGATAACGTAAGTTGCTTACTTCCCCTTTTTGTATAAGAAACTACTTGGTGCCTATGGACTCTCTTCATTTTTTTCTTTCTTTTTGCTGTCGACCTTTTTATCTTATTCGACACTTTCTCCTCTTTTTCCTTTATCAGCCCTTGATGCAGGAATTCATCCGCCTTGGTACCCAATTTGTCGGGTACCATGATTATGCTAAACAAGCGGAAGGTAATCTTCTATTTCTTTTGGTAAATCGACACCTTCTTCCTTTTCTTATCATGATTCTGATTTCTGTCGACTTTTTTTGTTTTTAGAAAATCTTGCGGAAGCCAACAAACGTGCTGACACACTTGCTCGTAAACTGGAGCAAAGTGAAAAAGTTCGTAAGAAGGCTGAAGCAGATACCAAAAAAGCTAAGGCAGAGGCCGCCACCGTCGAAGATCTTCGAAAGAAACTTCACGAGGCAAAAACTTCTTTAAGTGAGCATATTTCCGCCCAATCTGCTCGTGAAGAGGTGATTATCAAGCGCCTGGCGTCGCAGAGCCGTCGTTTTGCCAGTAAGTGCCCAAACTATTTTGACTTCCTTGAACTTCTCCTGTCTTTGCTTACTTATCAATAAATTTTTGCCTTAGCAGGAAAAACGGGTCAAGAATATGAACTTAGGGATCCCGAGAACGATCCCCTTCTTGACGCGCTTTCTCTCCTTGAGATTCATGGAGACGAAGCACACGACGGTCTTGCTAAAGCTGAGGCGGGGTTGTCGCAGCTGTACCCTTATTTCTTCCCGAAGAAAGAACAACCCGCGTCGTTTCTTGCTCTCGCCAAGTGCTTCAATACTCCCGAAAACCTTGGGCTCAAACTTCGCCAAGAAAGCTTGAAGGTTGGCATGGAGGGTACTATTGCCCTGGTTGCCGATAGCCAACAAAATATCGACTGGACTAGGGTTGGCGACACGCAAGAGATGGAGACCAAAAGGTGGCAGTCACTGATCAAGGCTGCGAAACCAAACTCGAAGAAGGTCCTCGCTTATCTTGGGTGCAAGCCAACTCCAGCTCCAAGCTCATCCAAAACGGAGGTCTAGTAGACCACCCTGTCTTTCCCCCTTTTTTTCTTTTTCTTTCTTCCTTTTGATGCTGTCGCCAAAGTAGCTTTTGGCGACACTTATCCCACTAGCTCCATTGTAATGCCTTGTAATTATTCTGAAAATCAATGGAATTCTATTTTGCTTGATGATTGATGTCGAGCCTTTTTAATTTCAGTTGATATTTGATAACTATACTCCAACTCCTGCTCCTTCCGATATTTTGCCTACTTCTTCTCGCTCGAGGAAAGTGCGTGTTAATACTGAACTTGGTGAAGATTCCTCGAGTAAGAATTTATCGCAAGATTTGGAAGAACTTCGGCAACAGCTTCAGTATGCGAAGAGGCAAACACTTGTGATGATGGAGCAATCTCGCAAGGCATCCGAAGCAGAAAAAATTGCACTTCAACAAGCTCAAGAAGCCATGACTGCTAAGGAAGCCGCCGTTTCTGAAGCTGAAAAGGCAACCACCCGAGATAATTTTATGCTCGAATTGATGAATGAAGCCAGTGTAGATATATCGGGTACGCTTTTTCAAATCAAAACTTCTTCTGTCTTCTTGTTGTATCCTCTCTTTTTTTAAATTCCTGTGCCGTCTCCAAATAGGTTCCTTTCTCGACGCTGCTGCCAAAGAAGAGAGGGTAAACACAAGGACAAATCTTCTCGTTAACCTTTCTCTTGACAATGGTTCTCTATTCTGGGCCACTCCAGAGCGGACCCGACAGATTGTCAGATTTCAAGACCGGGCCTGTCAGGTTCGCGAGTTCCTGGATTTCTGCACTAGGACATTGTCTCTGGTTTACAAGACGATGTTTCCTCGGAACGAGGCACCCGATACTCTTCTTGGTTTGATGGAGAAATTTCGAGATGCTCCTCAAATCCATGGATTTGTTCGGGCGCAACTTTCTGCTGGCGCCAGGTTTGCTATGATGATGATCAAAATCTGCCATCCCAAGTTTGACATGAGCCAAATTGTTACCAAGTGCTTGGCCAAGATGGCGAAAAGGAAAAGGGATGTTAGCAAAATTGATGATCATGTGACCCCTGTAGCAGAAGATATGATGGATGAACTTCTTCGGATGGACGCTGAGTTCTTCGTGAAGGGCAGCTATGCTGAACACAGTACCCGTACTGTAAATCGGATGACCATAAATAATATACTAGGCCATAATTGATTTTTCTTTTTCTCTGAACTCGTTGAGTTTTCTCAGGAATTGTCTCTTGTATGTTGTAAACATGTTCTATATTGTAAAGCCAATAAATGTTTTTATTTTTCCTCATCAAGCCCCCGAGTGTCTCGGTAGTGAATTTCTTTATGGGATTTCTATTTTCGTGCCCCTGGTTCGTTAGTTGTACTCAGTTTTCCCCAGTCCCTTAGTTTTTCCTCAGTTTTCCCCTCCTCTAGTTTGAAACACGCACAAGTGCTGGAACGGCCGGTAGCCGTCAGGTCGGAGGCCTTGACCGTTAGTCCGACCGGGTGGGGCCGCACAGGGGCAGCTCCTCCCGACCGTCTCGTGCCGACGGGTAGGGTCGGGAGACACGTCGGAGCAGCCATCCATCTATCGCTCGACGTGTGGGCCGTTTTATGTCATGATTTTATACGCGTTATGTCAATGACAAATGGGGCCGCTCTATAGGGCTACGGCAGTCAATGACCGGTGGGGTCATATATTTTTCGGGAAAAGACATATATTGCCGCTGCTGTGGGGCTGCCGCAGCCAATGACCAGTGGGGTCGTCTATTTATTTAGAGAAAATCATATATTGCCGCTCTGTGGGGCCTCCGTAGCCAATGACCAGTGGGGTCGTCTATTTTTCAGGAAAAGACACATATTGCCGCTCTGTGGGGCTGCCGCAGCCAATGACCAGTGGGGTCGTCTATTTATTTAGAGAGAAAAAATCATATATTGCCGCTCTGTGGGGCCTACGTAGCCAATGACCAGTGGGGTCGTCTATTTTTCAGGAAAAGACACATATTGCCGCTCTGTGGGGCTGCCGCAGCCAATGACCAGTGGGGTCGTCTATTTATTTAGAGAGAAAAAATCATATATTGCCGCTCTGTGGGGCCTGCGCAGCCAATGACCAGTGGGGTCGTCTATTTTTCAGGAAAACTCACATATTGCCGCTTTGATATATGTCTTTAGAGAATATCATAGAGAGAAGCAACAAGTTCGCTAATTAATTATTTTTAAGCTAGACCAGAGAACCGCTGGTAGCTCATTCCCCACCGTCGGACGGAGCAGCCATCGCCGGCGCCTCGTCGCGCCGCCGGCTCTGTCCCCCGGCGGCGTCGGACGAACTGCGGCGCTGCACGTCAACCACGGCTCCAACACTTCTTTCATCCGCACGCATTGTACCCACCGCAGGAAAGTCCGCCTCAAGCAGATCCGCCGCCCACGACGACCGGGATTTGTTCCGCGCACCAATTGGTATAGCTTGGTAAGACCTCCGCTTCTGCTTCCCCCGCCCCCTAATCGATTCGGTTCCCGTAATTTATTGGAGTTTGCAGGTACGAAATAGTCCTCAATGTCTGGTCGTAGCGGGTACACCGGCGAGGGTGGCGATTCGATCATGTCGTGGCCACGTTCTACTTCTCCTACCTCGTCGGAAGTGCAGGTATCTAGCTTCAGCTCTCTGTACTACCGTTGAATTTGAAGTTCCGCCATGGCCTGTTGGAGTGATTTCAGTTGTTCTTTTTTCCATTATTGTTACGAGTTAGCCGAGCAAGCCGATGATCCATGGTACATTGCATACCAAGATGAATCAACCCGGTGGTGTAGCCGGAGGATGGATTTGGAGGAGAAGGTGGCCAATTTAGGTGATGAATTGGCCCGTAAAAACCCGATGATATTCGAGCTGAAGCATATTGTGGAGGAAGAAAAGAAGAATTCGGAGCTTATTCGCAAGGAGAAGTTGAGAGTTGAGACGAGATCTTGTCGTATTTGATCAAGTGGTAGAAATTCTAGAACATGAACTTAAAGTGATGGGAGAGGAGAAAAGTAGATTCATCCGTGCAGTTTTATTAGGTGTCATCCCTGTCCTAGCAGTTATGTGGTTCCGGTAGACGATTTAGTATAGAATTGTTATTCGAGTAGATGGCTCTAACCATTGTATTTTGTTGTGGCTCTAAGCACTCGTATTTTGGTGTACAATTTCCTACTTGTGGTAAGTAATGCGCACGATAATTTTAGCATGCATGAACATTTTATAAAAGTGAAGGGATCCCAAAAGTGAAAGCATGTACCAGCCTCCGGATCAAATACATATCAATATCTTCCCAATCAAGTTGGGATAGAATTCAAATCATACATACGGATGTACATGGACACATCAAGAACGTGGAGAAGCTTTTTTTTGAGACGGAGGTAGTAGTTCGAACAATTTTATCCCAATTGGAAATTGAAAAATACAAATTTATCATAATTTATCCCAATTTGCGGCGTCGAACACGGCCGCGCAGCGATGGGCAAGAAAGGCCGGGACAACGGGCGGCTGAGAGGTGGTCATCTGCGCCATCCGCCGTTGAAGCGATGTTATCGGCGATGGCTTCAATGTTCGTGGCATCGATGACCATTGTTGGAACCGCCGCTGTCTTGGTGTAATTCATCAGCGACGGATCTGCGGAGGGCTGGATCGGCGGCTTTGCAGCGCGGTTGTAGACGATGGCTTCAATCGTCTTGGCATCGATTCGCACTCTCGGCACCGGAAGTGAGACATCAACAGGCTCCGACATTGAAGGCTGGGTCTGCGCTGTCGAAGCGATGTTGTAGGCGATGGCTTCAATGTTCGTGGCATCGATGACCACTGTCGGCACGGCCGCTGTCTTGGTGTTCTTCATCATTCAACAGATCTAAGAATAGAATCGAAAGTGAGACAGAGAGAGACATTTCAACTATTTCTGACGGTTAGATCCTCACCGGCACTCTTAGATCCACGGCGCACGCACGGTTAGATCCGCGCCGCCGCACGCACGGTTAGATCCGCGCCGCCGCACGCCGCCGCACGCACGGTTAGATCCGCGCCGCCGCGACCGCCGGAGTAAGAGAGGAAATACGAGAGAGGAAGATGCGACTGGAATATGCGACTGCCAGGGTTGGTAGGTATGTGCTCTGCTCTTGTCTCCGTATGCGTCCATCGTGGTAGAGAGAGAGATACAGGCCGTCCGATCATAAATGATCGAACGGTGCAAGCGTTCGTTGAGCTTTCAACCAACCAAGATCCGTGTGACATACATCTCGACCAATCGGAGATCAGCCAGTGAGTACAAGTTAGGAAAACTGAGTAGAACTAAGAGGGGGAAAAGTGAGGAAATGTTTATCGGAAGGGCAAAACTGAGTAGGACTGAGTAAAACAAGTGGGCCCGGAGGGGAAAACTGAGTAACACTAAGTAAAACAGGGGCACCCAAATAATAAAGGGACTAAGGGAAATTGAAGCTTTTGGCATAAAAATTGTAAAATTGTGTTATTTGAACAATATATTACATTTTGGCCGACTAGATAATGTTTGCAACTCAAAGATACACAAGTGTGACGAATTTGGACTCATTTGGACAAAGTTTGTAAGCATAGTGGGTATTTGGGAGGTGTATTGAGTGAAAAGCCCTGCATCTTCATATCTAGTAGCTCATGGACTAGGAAGTGGTTTTGAAGCTTTTGGCATAAAAACTTCATATCTCTATATTTCCTTTTCCATTATTATTTCTCTAGGTTGTAGGTAACATAACAAGGCTCCATGGGAAGGTTCCACCATGTTTTGAATTATTTTGAATTGAACCCTAAAACCCTAAAACCCTAAACCCTAGAGAAAATGATAAATGTGGCTTAAATGTGGCATACAAATTATTCATACAAATTCAAATTGTTGAACACAAAGGCATCCCCAATACAAATTGTTCATACAAATTCAAATTGTTCAACACAAAGGCATCCTCAATACAAAGGGAACCCCAATACAAATTGTTCAACACAAAGGGATCGCCAATACAAAGGGAACCCCAATACAACTTGTTCATACAAATTCAAATTAGTTGTTCAGAATAAAATCTTTCTCTTGCTCCTGGTGTGACTCGCTGGGGCCACCACCTTACTCCGGGTAACCCTACCAGGGATATTACCGGTGTCTACCTTCCTTTTGCCCTCTTTCTTGTTCTTCTTCTTCTGCAAAGCTTGTGCTTTTTCTTCTGTCATGTACTCTTCGAAGTTAGCTTCTATCATGGCCTTACTACTTTCGAGGCATTCTCGACTATACTGTTCCCTCTCCTCTAGACTCATCGGTTGAAGCAATTCTACATCCATCTGTTCCCTCTGCTCTCGATCCATCGGTTCAAGCAGCTCTACATCCATCTGTTCCCTCCGCTCTCGATCCATCGGTTCAATCTCCTCATGTTCAATTGCTGCTTCAATCTCCTCTGCATTTGCTGCTTCAATCTCCTCTGCATTTGCTGCTTCAATCTCCTCATGTTGAACTGCTGCTTCAATCTCAAGTTGAATTGCTGCTTCATTCTCCTCTGCATTTGTTGCTCCCGCCTGATCTTCCATTCCAAAAGCTGGGTCAACTGCATTTTTACAAAGCCTAGCAATGTGTCCAGGGATTCCACAATGTTTGCACTTACGTTTTCGAATCGGTGCACCACCCTCTGCACTAGCTCTGATCCTATTCTTCCTCAGCCTACCTGCCGGTCTAGTCAATACTGGAGAGTACAGTTTGAAGCCTGAATCGACTTTCATCCATTGGTCTTTTCCCAACAAGGTAGGAACATTCATAGCATATGCAGCCCTAAATTTAGCAACAGAGAAATACTCTGACACATACTGATCAACTTCACCATCTTCACCCCCTATAACACTCATGAAAAACAATGCGTGTATGCAGGGTATCCCACGGATCTGCCATCCCCTACAATAGCATGTCCTATCAACCAAACTCACTGGATACCTCCACTACTTGTTTTGTTTGCCAGTGTAGGTTACCTCAGCCTCCATTCCTTTTCTGACGCATTGCATCCTCAATTGTTTTGCCCTGGCATGCAAAGACTTAATCCAAGATGGGAGCATGAGATGGCCAACATAATTTGTGGATGCAATTCTTTGACGTAGATCGATCTTTATCATGATCATCTGCCTAATCTTATCAAATATTTGCCACAGCATAAGCCCTTTCAATGACTTGACCTTTGAATTGAAACTCTCCGCAAGGTTACTTGTTACATAGTCTACCTTGCAAATTTCATTGAATTGGCTTCTTGACCACACCCTACCATGATGTTCATCCAAGTACTCCTTCACCCCGGGTTTTTGTTTATACAACACATCCAAATGAAACCGATGCTTCCTAGAGCTGCATGTGTATGAAGCTGGCCATAGGTTGTCGATAAAAACTTTACCCTTGAATTTCTTTGTAAAATTATGTACCAAGTGTCGCATACATTCCCTATGCTCCACTCCGGGGAATATTGCTTCTACCGCTAGTCTCCAAACCTTTGCAAGCGTCCGTGTGGATAACAAGTCTCGGTGGATGACCTATAAGGTCGCGCAAATTCTGCAGAAACCAAGTCCAACTTTCCCGTGACTCAACCTCCAAAACCCCATAAGCAACAGGGAACATCCAATTATGTCCATCAAGCTGCAGTAGCAGCAACTAGCTGTCCTTTAAACCTACCATGAAGAGCTGATGCATCCACGGCCAAATAAGGCCCGCAACCGTCCAAAAAGCCTTTCCAAGCAAGCTTTGAAACAAACAAAAGCCCTTACGAAACATTCCTTGTGCATTACCTTCCCGCTTTTCAATTTGTAGGGAACTGTATGCTTGTCTATCGCTACAACACTGCCTCGGACTAGCCATCTCCACTTCAGCTTTGAAAGTGTAAAGCAACTGAAAGCTTTCATTCCATGGACCATTGATCTTGTCAAGAGCCATTTCCTTTGCATAGAACATCCTCATGTAAGGTACTTCCATTTTATACTTCTCAACCAACTTTTTTATGAGTGCTGTTGGACCAAGTGAAGGATTTTCTCTCAGCCAATCTAGGATTACATCTGCCAACCACCTAGTCTTCGCTAGCTTTGTTTTCAGCTCTGGCTCTCCCCCTAGAGGTGGACACCTATGGATCACCTTATTCTTATTTATCTGAAACATAATGATAAGGGATGTCAGTAATAGATAACAAATTTTACACCGTGATCTAAATACACAACTGGTTGGCGTAGTACCTGAACCAAGCTGCTTCTGCGTATTGTGGATGCATGCAGCCTAAACTTACACCTTGGGTATGGGCATTTAATTGTGAACCTACCTGGCTCACTTTTAAGAACCTCAAAATTATTCTTAGTGAGAATGTGATATGTAGTAATTGCATTACGGCAGTCCATCATCGTTTGAAACACGGTGCCTTCTACAAGTCGAGGATTCTCCCTGTTCCACTCAATTGCTGGCAAGTCTTCACCTTCGTAATCGGCTAAAACGAGGTCTGTCATCATTCTCATTCTTCTCTTCATCATCGGTGTCATCAAATCTAGCACCAAAAGCAATATCTTCCATGTATTGATCCTCCATTGCACTGCTATTGCATCGATCTACCAATTCAGGAAACATCAACTCATCCTCATCATCTTGAGGAGACTGATCCTCAATGTCTGCATCGCCCTCCACATCGACCGTACGAACGATCTGGCTACCACTAGCACTGGGGACAGATGGTGCTGCTGTGGACCTACAAGGAGCGCCACGGCGCACACTATTAGCAGAGGCAGCATCAGTAGAGAGACATGATGCCCGACCACACGATGATGCCCCAGCACTGGATGATGCCTGGCCCCTGTCCACATGGATACGAATTTTACCGAACCGGCAAGAAGCATTCAAAGCAAAAAGAATTCCCAGATCGTCTTCGGAAATTAGTGGAACAAATCTTCCCTCCGGGCTGTTGAAATATTCGAAATGAAGCGCATCGAAAGAGCTCCAGGTGTACTTATCGTAGATGTTAGCTTTGAAATCCCTTAACGAGATGGTGGTTGCAACCACCGCAGGGAAGTCAAACCCAGTCTTACAGCGTTTAGAATCACGCGTAGAGCTAGAATCCAGCCTAACCACCAGCCGAAAAGCCAGTCGCTGGATCCATCCTATTCGAAAAGCAACGCAGTTAGTTGAGCAACAACGATTGGCGCTCAAAACTGCCTCTCGTTAATTCACATAGGCAGACGATGCTTACCCAGATGGAATCCATGCGTTAGATCCCTCCGATTCCCAATCTTCTCCACGGTTGGCGGGAATCGTCTGCGCACTAGACAGAATTACAAAGAGGACAGGGGTAGATCCAGATCTGGTGGAGGCGGAGCCCGAGGGTGGTGGTGGGGGCGGGGCCGGCTCGGCGACGGACGACGCCATAAGGTAGGTGGGCAGGATGGCGTGGCGGCGGAGGGGCGGTGTGTGAGCTCCTCCAGTCTCGGGCGGAGGGGAAAGTTTTGGGTCAGCTCTTCCAGTCAATAGTCAACACATTTCGAAAGCAACGGTCAAGTCAAAACCACCGCGGCTCCCTAGCCGTCACCTGCTAACGAAGGCCTCGACCGGACGGCAACCCTCCCGTCCGAGCCTCTGCGAGGGGTTTCAAATTAGAGGGAGGGGAAAACTGAGGAAAAGTTAAGAGGCTGGGGAAAACTGAGTACAACTAACGAACCAGGGGCACGAAAATAGAAATCCCTTTCTTTATTGTATGTGCGAGGTTTTAAACCAAGGCAACTAAATTATATTGAATATGCTATATTTGCGGGTACGAGCCCCCGTGCCTTGTTGTTGATCGCTATTTTGTTTATTTTGCGAGGTGTTTTCGCACCAAGGCGAAATAGTTTCGGAAATATATATTGCCAGTCTTGAGCACAAGCCCCCGGGCCTGTCGAAGAAAAAATATATATCTCGACTATCTTTATTATATTGCAGCACCGCGAGCCCGCCTCATCAGAAAACTTTTCCGGTCCCACTCGTTGCCCCGAAAAAGGAAAAGAGTGTGTCTGAAAACTCGCGGGCGTTTCAGTACATTGTATTTTTACAAGGAGGACTATATTTCGACACTAAGCGTAAAAACGCCTTAGCTGTGCCACATTCCAGGGGTTTTTCTCGGGAACCCCTGACTTCTTATCCATGATTCTGTATGCTCCTCCTTCGATGACTTCCGTGACGATGTAAGGAACAAGCCATGGTGACTCGAGTTTTTCAGTACTCTGTTGATTGAGTCGTAGAACTAGATCTCCCACCTGAAAGGACCTTGGTCTCAAACGTCGACTATGATAGTTTTTCAAGTCTTGCTGATACTTGGTGACCCGTGATAGTACTTCATCTCGGGCTTCATCGAGTGCATCTTCTTGAAGTTTCCTCGTCATACTCTGTGACTCTCGGGGAATCATGCTCTATTTCGATTGGTAACACTGCCTCAGCTCCATGGACCAGAAAAACGGAGTTTCTTGTGTCGCTGTATTTGGTGTTGTTCGTATACTCCATAACACACTCGGCAGCTCTTCAGGCCAAGTATGTCGAGCTTTTTCCAGTGGTGCCAACAAACGCTTCTTAATACCATTGCAGATAATGCCATTGGCTTTTTCGACTTGACCATTGGTTTGCGGGTACGCAACTGATGCAAAGTGTAGTTTGATGCCTACCTCTGCACAATATGCCTTGAATTCCTTGGATGTGAAGTTGCTACCATTGTCCGTGACGATGCTATTAGGCACTCCAAACCTGAAGACGATGCTTTTCACGAATTTGACGACAAACGCTCCGTCGGGTGAATTTATCGGCTTGGCTTCTATCCATTTGGTGAATTTATCAACAACGACGAGCATATACTCATATCCTCCTGGCGAAGCTTTATGTAACTTCCCTACCATATCGAGGCCCCATTGAGCAAAGGGCCAGGACAATGGTATTGGCATCAGCTCTGCTGCCGGAGAATGAGGTTTCGCGGCAAATCTCTGGCACGCGTCACAAGTTCGTACTATCTCCTTTGCATCCTCGATTGCTGTCAACCAGTAAAATCCAGCTCGAAAAACCTTGGCGGCAATAGCTCGACTGCTCGCATGATGACCACAAATTCCCTCGTGTACGTCCTTCAAGATTATCCTTCCTTCTTCGGGTGTTACGCATCGCTGCAACACACCCGAGATACCATGTTTGTACAGCTCCCCTTTTACCACTGTAAAGGCTTTGGATCGCCTGATAACTCGCCTTGCTTCAACTGGATCATTGGGTACTTCTTTCCTCAGGAGATATGATATGTATACCTGCATCCATGCAATTTGCACCATCATTACTAAGTCATGTTCCTCTTCTTCTTCTTCCTCTGGTGCTTCTTTGGTAGCCCCCGAGGGTTTCTTGTCCTTCTCCTTCTTTTTTGGTTTTGTCGACTTCGTAGATCTCTCTGCTATCTCTTCCCAGAATACGCCTGGCGGAATTGCGAGGCATTGATGTCTACGGGTGCTTCTATTCTTGTAGACAGTGTTGGGCCTCCAAGAGCAGAGGTTTGTAGAACAGCAGCAAGTTTCCCTTAAGTGGATCACCCAAGGTTTATCGAACTCGGGGAGGAAGAGGTCAAAGATATCCCTCTCATGCAACCACTGCAACCACAAAGCAAGAAGTCTCTTGTGTCCCCAACACACCTAATAGGTGCACTAGTTCGGCGAAGAGATAGTGAAATACAGGTGGTATGAATAAATATGAGCAGTAGCAACGGCACCAGAAAAGTGCTTTGCTATCCAGGACTGGAGTGTGGTTGATGGTGGTAATATTGCGGACAGTACAGATGCAGTAGAACAGTAAACAAGCAGCGATATCAGTATTTAGGAACAAGGCCCAGGGATCATACTTTCACTAGTGGACACTCTCAACATTGATCACATAACAGAATAAATAGATAGATGCTAGACTCTACACTCTCTTGTTGGATGATGAACACTACTAACTGTGTAGGATTACACGAACCCTCAATGCCGGAGTTAACAAGCTCCACAATATTCGATGTTCATATTTAAATAACCTTAGAGTGCACGACAGATCAACACAACCAAACCAAGTACTAACATAGCTTGCACACTGTCACCTTCACGCTACGAAAGGAGGAATAGATCACATCAATACTATCATAGCAATAGTTAACTTCATAATCTACAAGAGATCACAATCATAGCCTACGCCAAGTACTACACGATGCACACACTGTCACCATTACACCGTGCAGGAGGAATAAACTACTTTAATAACATCACTAGAGTAGCACACGGATAAATTGTGATACAAAACACATTGCAATCATAAAGGGATATAAATAAGCACTTCACTATGCCATTCATAACAGTGAATAAGTATTCTGTGAAATATAGCCTAAGAGACCCACACGGTGCACACACTGTCACCTTTACACACGTGGGACAAGGAGTCTCCGGAGATCGCATAAGTAAAATCCACTTGACTAGCACAATGACATCTAGATTACAAGCATCATCATATGAATCTCAATCATGTAAGGCAGCTCATGAGATTATTGTATTGAAGTACATAGGGAGAGATGAACCACATAGCTACCGGTACGGCCCTTAGCCTCGATGGAGAACTACTCCCTCCTCATGGGAGACAGCAGCGGTGATGAAGATGGCGGTGGAGATGGCAGCGGTGTCGATGGAGAGGCCTTCCGGGGGCACTTCCCCGTCCCGGTGGCGTGCCGGAACAGAGACTCATGTCCCCCAGATCTTGGCATCGCGATGGCGGCGGCTCTGGAAGCTTTCTCATACCGTGGCTTATTCGTATCGAAGTTTTAGGTCAGGGACCTTTATATAGGCGAAGAGGCGGAGTCAGAAGGTCGACGAGGCGGTGACACAATAGGGCAGCGCGGCCAAGGCTTGGGCCACGCCAGCCTAGTGTCTGGTGGGCCTGTGGCCCCCCTCTGGCCTCTCTCGGGTGTTCTAGAAGCTTCGCATGATCCTATGATGCTGGGCGTTGATTTCGTCCAATTCCGAGAATATTTCCTTACTAGGATTTCTGAAACCAAAAACAGCAGAAAACAGCAACTGGCCCTTCGGCATCTCGTCAATAGGTTAGTTCCGGAAAACGCATAAATATGACATAAAGTATGCATAAAACATGTAGATATCATCAATAATGTAGCATGGAACATAAGAAATTATCGATACGTCGGAGACGTATCAGCATCCCCAAGCTTAGTTCCTGCTCGTCCCGAGCAGTGTAAACGATAACAAAGATAATTTCTGGAGTGACATGCCATCATAACCTTGATCATACTATTGTAAGCATATGTAATGAATGCAGTGATCCAAACAATGTAAATGACATGAGTAAACAATTGAATCATAAAACAAAGACTTTTCATGAATAGTACTTCAAGACAAGCATCAATAAGTCTTGCATAAGAGTTAACTCATAAAGCAATAATTCAAAGTAAAGGTATTGAAGCAACACAAAGGAAGATTAAGTTTCAGCGGTTGCATTCAACTTGTAACATGTATATCTCATGGATATTGTCAACATAGAGTAATATAACAAGTGCAATATGCAAGTTTGTAGGAATCAATGCACAGTTCACACAAGTGTTTGCTTCTTGAGATGGAGAGAAATAGGTGAACTGACTCAACATAAAGATAAAAGAATGGCCCTTCGTAGAGGGAAGCATTGATTGCTATATTTGTGCTAGAGCTTTGAAAACATAAAGAGAGCATAAAAGTAGAGTTTTGAGAGGTGTTTGTTGTTGTCAACGAATGGTAGTGGGCACTCTAACCCCCTTGCCAGGCAAACCTTCAAAGAGCGGCTCCCATGAATTATTTTTTTATTTTTGGGTGGCACTCATTCCAACCTTTCTTTCACAAACCATGGCTAACCGAATCCTCGGGTGCCTGCCAACAATCTCATACCATGAAGGAGTGCCTTTTTATTTTAGTTTTATTATGATGACACTCCTCCCCACCTTTGCTTTCTCAAGCCATGGCTAACCGAATCCTTCGGGTGCCGTCCAACAATCGCATACCATGGAGGAGTGTCTATTTAGTTTAATTAATTTGGGACTGGGAATCCCATTGCCAGCTCTTTTTGCAAAATTATTGGATAAGCAGATGAAGCCACTAGTCCATTGGTGAAAGTTGCCCAACAAGATTGAAAGATAAACACCACATACTTCCTCATGAGCTATAAAACATTGACACAAATCAGAGGTGATAAATTTTGAATTGTTTAAAGGTAGCACTCAAGCAATTTACTTTGGAATAGCGGAGA
Organism: Lolium rigidum; assembly: GCF_022539505.1. Classification (NCBI taxonomy): domain Eukaryota; kingdom Viridiplantae; phylum Streptophyta; class Magnoliopsida; order Poales; family Poaceae; genus Lolium; species Lolium rigidum. Next base: position 349,683,348 of record NC_061513.1, on the reverse strand, counting down.
AATACCATGTAGTAGGTAGGTATGGTGGACACAAATGGCATAGTGGTTGGCTCAAGGATTTGGATGCATGAGAAGTATTCCCTCTCGATACAAGGCTTAGGCTAGCAAGGTTATTTGAAACAAACACAAGGATGAACCGGTGCAGCAAAACTCACATAAAAGACATATTGTAAACATTATAAGACTCTACACCGTCTTCCTTGTTGTTCAACCCAATACTAGAAATTATCTAGACCTTAGAGAGACCAATTATGCAAACCAAATTTTAGCAAGCTCTATGTATTTCTTCATTAATGGGTGCAATGTATATGATGCAAGAGCTTAAACATGAGCACAAAAATTGCCAAGTATCACATTATCCAAGACATTTTAGAATTTCTACATGTAGCATTTTCCGTTTCCAACCATATAACAATTAACGAAGCAGTAACTTTCGCCATGAATACTATGAGTAAAGCCTAAGGACATATTTGTCCATATGCAACAGCGGAGCGTGTCTCTCTCCCACACAATGAATGCTAGGATCCATTTTATTCAAACAAAACAAAAACAAAAACAAACCGACGCTCCAAGCAAAGTACATAAGATGTGATGGAATAAAAATATAGTTTCACTAGAGGAACTCGATAATGTTGTCGATGAAGAAGGGGATGCCTTGGGCATCCCCAAGCTTAGACGCTTGAGTCTTCTTGATATATGCAGGGGTGAACCACCGGGGCATCCCCAAGCTTAGACTTTTCACTCTTCTTGATCATATTGTATCATCTCCCTTTCTTGACCCTTGAAAACTTCCTCCACACCAAACTCGAAACAAACTCATTAGAGGGTTAGTGCATAATCAAAAACTCACATGTTCAGAGGTGACACAATCATTCTTAACACTTCTGGACATTGCTCAAAGCTACTGGAAGTCAATGGAACAAAGAAATCCATCCCACATAGCGAAAGAGGCAATGCGAAATAAAAGGCAGAATCTGTCAAAACAAAACAGTCCGTGAAGACGAATTTTAAAGAGGAACCAGACTTGCTCAAATGAAAATGCTCAAATTGAATGAAAGTTGCGTACATATCTGAGGATCACTCACGTAAATTGGCATAATTTTCTGAGTTACCTACAGAGAATTAGGCCCAGATTCGTGACAGCAAGAAATCTGTTTCTGCGCAGTAATTCAAATCTAGTATGAACCTTACTATCAAAGACTTTACTTGGCACAACAATGCAATAAAATAAGATAAGGAGAGGTTGCTACAGTATTAACAACTTCCAAGAAACAAATATAAAACAAAGTTACTGTAGCAAAAAACACATGGGTTATCTCCCAAGAAGTTCTTTCTTTATAGCCATTAAGATGGGCTCAGCAGTTTTAATGATGCACTCGCAAGAAATAGTATTTGAAGCAAAAGAGAGCATCAAGAAGCAAATTCAAAACACATTTAAGTCTAACATGCTTCTTATCCATAGGAATCTTGTAAATAAACAAATTCATGAAGCATAATGCAACAAGCATAGAAAGATAAAACAAGTGCAGCTTCAAGATTTTCAGCAAAAAGAGAGGTGTTTTAGTAACATGAAAATTTCTACAACCATATTTTCCTCTCTCATAATAATATCCAGTAGCATCATGAGCAAATTCAACAATATAACTATCGCATAAAGCATTCTTATCATGAGTCTCATGCATAAAATTATTACTCTCCACATAAGCATAATCAATTTTATTAGTTGTAGTGGGAGCAAATTCAACAAAGTAGCTATCATTATTATTCTCATCATCAAATATAGGAGGCATATTGTAATCATAATCAAATTTATCCTCCATAACGAAGCGGCACCAAAAGACTACTATCATTATAATCATCATAAATAGGAGACAAAGTATCATCAAAGTAAATTTTCTCCTCAATGCTTGGGGGACTAAAAAGATCATGCTCATCAAAACCAGCTTCCCCAAGCTTAGAATTTTCCATATCATTAGCAACAACGGTGTTCAAAGTATTCATACTAATATGTTCCATGGGTTTTTAAATTTTCGAATCAAACCATCCATGTCTTAAATCAGGAAATAGAATAAGAAGCTCATTGTTGTCCATTATGCCTAACTAGTGTAAACAAGAAACAAAAAGGTGCAATTGCAGGATCTAAAGGAAATAGCTTCGAGCACAAACACAATGGCGCCAGAAAAGTACTGTTACACCGGAACCGGAGTATGAGTGCCTTTTACCTTTCCTCCCCGGCAACGGCGCCGGAAAAGTGCTTGATGTCTACGGGTGCTTCTATTCTTGTAGACGAGTGTTGGGCCTCCAAGAGCGAGAGGTTTGTAGAACAGCAGCAAGTTTCCCTTAAGTGGATCACCCAAGGTTTATCGAACTCAGGGAGGAAGAGGTCAAAGATATCCCTCTCATGCAACCCTGCAACCACAAAGTGATACGTCCAATTTGCATCACTATTTTATATCATAATTTGCTGTTATTCATTGATATATTTCATATTTGGAGATGATACTTATGTTATTTCATCTATTTTGCATGATTCATGATTATTGGAGGATCGCGCACTGAGTCGGATTCTGCTGGAAAAATCGCCGTCAGAATGCAATATTTCGGAAGATCATCAGTCGACGGAAATTATATGAAAAATCCTATTTTTCCAGAAGACGAAGGGAGCCAGAAGGGGGAGCCGAGGGGACCCGAGGTGGGCCCACCTCATAGGCCGGTGCGGCCCAAGGCCTGGCCGCGCCGCCCTATGAGGAGGGGGCCCACAGCCCCCTCTCGCCTCCTTTTCTTCGCGAACGTCTTCGTCTCGAAAACCTAAGCTCCAGGGGATAGGTCGCGAAGAGTCACAGCCGCCTCTGCGAGGCGGAGAACACCGAGAGAGAAAGAGCTCTCCGGCAGGCTGAGATCCGCCGGGGAAATTCCCTCCCGGAGGGGGAAATCGACGCCATCGTCACCGCCATCAAGTTGGACATCATCTCCATCGCCATCATCATCATCTTCATCATCATCACCGCCGTCTCCACCGCTGCACATCGTCACCGCTGTAGCAATTTGGGTTTGATCCTGTTTGTTTGATAGGGGAAACTCTCCCGGTGTTGATTTCTACTTGTTATTGATGCTATTGAGTGAAACCGTTGAACCAAGGTTTATGTTCAGATTGTTATTCATCATCATATCACCTCTGATCATGTTCCATATGATGTCTCGTGAGTAGTTCGTTTAGTTCTTGAGGACATGGGTGAAGTCTAAATGTTAGTAGTGAAGTATGGTTGAGTAATATTCAATGTTATGATATTTAAGTTGTGGTGTTATTCTTCTAGTGGTGTCGTGTGAACGTCGACTACACGACACTTCACCTTTATGGGCCTAGGGGAATGCATCTTGTACTCGTTTTCCAATTGCGGGGTTGCCGGAGTGACAGAAACCTGAGCCCCCGTTGGTATATCGATGCAGGAGGGATAGCGGGATCTCGCAGTTTAAGGCTGTGGTTAGATTTATCTTAATTACTTTCTTGTAGTTGCGGATGCTTGCAAGGGGTATAATCACAAGTATGTATTAGTCCTAGGAAGGGCGGTACATTAGCATAGGTTCACCCACACAACACTTATCAAAACAATGAAGATTAATTAGCCGTATGTAGCGAAAGCACTAGACTAAAATCCCGTGTGTCCTCGAGAACGTTTGGTTATTATAAGTAAACGAGACCGGCTTGTCCTTTGTGCTAAAAAGGATTGGGCCACTCGCTGCAATTGTTACTCTCGCACTTTACTTACTCGTACTTTATTCATCCGTTACATCAAAACCCCCGAATACTTGTCCGTGAGCATTTACGGTGAATCCTTCATCGAAACTGCTTGTCAACACCTTCTCGCTCCTCGTTGGGATCGACATTCTTACTTATCGAAGATACTACGATATACCCCCTATACTTGTGGGTCATCAAGACTATTTTCTGGTGCCGTTGCCGGGGAGTGAAGCGCTATTGGTAAGTGGAATTGGTAAGGGAAATTTCTACTGTTTGTGCTGATTTTATTTCTGCCTGCTGCCATAATTCATTATGGAGAGATCTTCTCTTGAGTGTTTATTTGGGAAATCTACTACTACTGCAAAGGTAGTGGATGAGGCGCCAGGTGAGGAAGAGATACCATACAAAATACCTATGAAAATTATTGAACGTGTAGTGGATAACCGTTATACGGGGGATGGAACTGTCCACCCTGGAGATCATTTACTGTTCTTACATGAATTATGCGGTTTATTCAAGTGTGCAGGTATTGCTATGGATGAAGTGAGGAAGAAACTATTCTCTATCGCTGTCTGGTAAAGCGGCGCATTGGTATAAATTACTGGATAATGGGGATTCTCTTGAATGGAATGATATTGTGCCCCGGTTTTATTCTAAGTTCTATCCTCCAAGTGAAATTCATAAGGATTGGAACCGCATATATAATTTTGGCCTCATGATGGAGAGAGTATTGCCCAAGCATGGGGGAGATTGAAGTCTTTAATGCTCAAATGCCCCATTCATGAGCTTCCTGGTAATGTTATTATTGATAATTTCTATGCAAGACTTTCTTTTGAAGACAAGACCTTGCTGGATACTTCTTGTTCTGGATCATTTACGCGCAACAAAGAAGAGTTTAAAAGGGACCTTCTTAATCGGATCCAGGAGAATACTGAAGGATGGGAGAACGACAAAGATAGAGAATCAGGTATAAATTATGATTACAAATGCATTGAAGCTTTTATGGATACTGATAAATTTCGTAATATGAGTGCTACTTATGGTCTTGATTCTCAAGTTGCTGCAAATCTTTATAAAGCTTTTGCCTCTCATTATGAATGCCTAAGAAGAATTTTGATAAGTATCATGAACCGTATAAAGATAAAATTGATTCATCTATAAATAAATGTGTTGTAGTTGAAACTGTTGATCATGTTATTCCTGAAGCTTATATTGAAAAAACTCCTTTCCCTGCTAAAATGAAGGAGTACTCTGTTATAAATAGTGCGGTTCATAAAAGTGAAAAGAAACCTATAGAACATGAAGAACAAATAAAAGTTGAACCTGCTGTTGCAATAGTTAAAGATCTTGTGACTGAAAATGTGGAGGATGGTCATATTATTTTGTGTGAAGATGCCTCTAATATTGTTTCACATCCTAATAAGTCTAAGAAAGCTAGTGTTCCTATGCTATCTGTTAGAATTGGAGATCATTGTTATTATGGTTTATGTGATATTGGTGCAAGCATTAGTGCTATTCCTTATGAGCTTTACACGGAGATTATGCACGAAATTGGTTCTTGTGAACTTGAAGATATTGATGTGGTAATTCGGCTCGCTAATAGAGAGACTATCTCTCCAATTGGTATTGTTCGAGATGTGGAAGTTCTATGCGGTAAGATTAAATATCCTGCTGACTTTTTGGTACTTGGTTCTGCTGCTAGTAAATATTGTCCTATCATTTTTGGTAGACCTTTTCTAAATACTTGTGGAGCTATTATAGATTGCAAGAAAGAGAAAATTTTGACTAAATTTGCTGGTGAATCTTATGAGTTTAACTTCTCTAAATTTACCAAAACTCCTTATAAAGCCGATTTGCCTAATAACGATTTTAGAGTTGAACAGTGTGCATCTATTGCTCTTGCTCCTAATAATCCTTTGCAGCAATATTTGGAGAATAGTGAGAGTGAAGATTTTAGGGAAGAAAGAAATGAGCTTGATGAAATTTTCCTTCGTCAACCTATTCTTAAGCATGATTTACCGGTATAAGATCTGGGTACAACACCGCCACCAAAGGAAGATCCTGTCTTTGATTTAAAACCATTACCTGATAATCTTAAATATGCTCATATTGATGATAAGAAAATATATCCTGTTATTATTAGTTCTAAGCTTTCAGAGTTTGAAGAAGAAAGGTTATTGGAAATATTGAAGAAACACCGAGGTGCTATTGGCTACACTCTGGATGACTTGAAGGGGATTTCTCCTTCTATTTGCCAACACACCATTAATATGGAAGATGATGCGAAGCCTGTTGTTGAACCTCAGCGTCGTCTAATTCCTAAGATGAAGGATGTGGTAAGAAATGAGGTATTAAGACTTCTTGAAGCTGGTATTATATATCCTATTGCTGATAGTAGATGGGTTAGTCCTGTGCATTGTGTTCCTAAGATAGAAGGAATGACTGTTGTGCCTAATGATAATGATGAGCTCATACCTCAAAGAGTAGTTGTAGGGTATAGAATGTGCATTGATTATCGAAAAGTTAATAAAGTTACTAAGAAAGATCATTACCCTTTACCTTTTATTGATCAAATGTTAGAAAGGTTATCTAAAAATACTCATTTTTGCTTTCTTGATGGTTATTCTAGGTTTTCACAAATTTCTGTTAAAACTAAGGATCAAGAGAAAACCACTTTCACTTGTCCCTATGGAACTTATGCTTACAGACGTATGCCTTTTGGTTTATGTAATGCTCCTGCTACTTTTCAAAGATGCATGTCTGCTATTTTTCATGGCTTTTGCGAGAGTATTGTAGAGGTATTCATGGATGATTTTTCTCGTCTATGGGAATTCTTTTGATAATTGCTTGCGGAACCTTGATAAAGTTTTGCGAGAGATGTGAAGAAACTAACCTTGTTCTTAATTGGGAGAAATGCCACTTTATGGTTAATGAAGGAATTGTATTGGGACATAAAATTTTCGAGAGAGGTATTGAAGTTGATAGAGCTGAAGTTGAAGCAATTGAGAAGATGCCCTATCCTAGGGATGTTAAAGGTATTCGTAGTGTTCTTGGTCATGCTGGGTTTTATAGGAGGTTTATTAAAGACTTATCCAAGATTTCAAAGCCTCTTACTAATCTTCTTCAAAAAGATGTACCTTTTGTTTTTGATGATGATTGTAAAGAAGCTTTTGAAACTCTAAAGAAAGCCTTAACAACTGCTCCTATAGTTGAACCTCCTGATTGGAACTTACCATTTGAAATTATGTGTGATGCTAGTGATTTTGCTGTAGGCGCTGTTCTTGGACAGCGAGTAAATAAAAAATTGAATGTTATTCATTATGCTAGTAAAACTCTTGATGTTGCTCAAAGAAATTATGCTACTACTGAAAAAGAATTGTTAGCTGTAGTCTTTGCTTGTGATAAGTTTAGATCTTATATTGTTGATTCAAAAGTTACTATTCATACTGATCATGCTTGCAATCGGATACCTTATGCAAAAGAAAGATGCTAAGCCAAGGCTTATTAGATGGGTGCTTCTGTTGCAAGAATTTGATTTACATATTGTAGATAGGAAAGGTGCTGATAATCCTGTTGCTGATAATTTGTCTAGATTGGAAAATATTGCTTATGATCCTGTTCCTGTTAATGATAGTTTTCCAAATGAACAATTGGCTGTAATAAAGGTGAGCTCGCGAGACAGTCCTTGGTATGCTCATTATGCTAACTTTATTGTTTCCAAGTACTTGCCTCCGACCTTTTCAGCTCAGCAAAGGAGGAAATTCTTTTATGACTTGAGGCATTATTTCTGGGATGACCCACACTTATATAAAGAAGGAGTGGATGGTATTCTGCGAAGATGTGTTCCCGAATATGAACAACAAGAGATATTGAGTAAATGTCATGGGAGTGCTTATGGAGGACATCACGCCGGAGATAGAACCGCGCAAAAGGTTCTACAATCAGGTTTTTATTGGCCAACTCTCTTCAAAGATGCAAGGAAGTTTATTTTATCTTGTGATGAATGCCAAAGGGTTGGTAATATCTCTAGACGCAATGAAATGCCTATGAATTATACTCTTGTTATTGAACCGTTTGATTGTTGGGGATTTGACTTCATGGGACCTTTTCCCTCTTCAGAAGGTAACACTCATATACTTGTTGCTGTTGATTATGTTACTAAATGGGTGGAAGCCATACCTACAAAAAGTGTTGATGGTGAGACCTCTTTAAGAATGCTTTTAAATATTATTTTTCCTCGATTTGGAGTTCCTAGATATATTATGACTGATGGAGGTTCTCATTTTATTCATGGTGGTTTTAGAAAAACTCTTGCTAAATATGGCATTAATCATAGAATTGCTTCCGCTTATCATCCTCAAACTAGTGGGCAAGTAGAACTATCAAATAGAGAAATTAAATCTATCTTGCAAAAGACTGTTAATAAAACTAGAAAGAATTGGGCTAGTAAATTGAAGGAAGCACTATGGACTTATAGAACTGCTTATAAAAATCCCATGGGAATGTCGCCTTATAAAATGGTTTATGGAAAAGCTTGTCATTTACCTTTAGAGCTAGAGCACAAAGCTTATTGGGCTGTTAGAGAATTAAATAAAGATCCTAAACTAGCTGGTAATAAGAGGTTGCTGCAATTGAGTTCTCTAGATGAATGGAGAAGTGAAGCTTATGAAAATGCTAAACTCTTTAAAGAGAAAGTTAAAAAATGGCATGATAGAAGGATTATCAAAAGATAATTTAATATTGGGGGTAAAGTCCTATTGTAGCGGTCTCGTCTCAGATTCTTTGCAGGGAAATTACTCTCGAAATGGGAAGGACCATATGTTGTTGAGGAGGTGTATCGTTCAGGAGCAATAAAAATTAGCTCTCTCCAAGGCAATGCCACACAAGTGGTGAATGGACAAAGACTCAAGCATTATATCTCAGGTGATTCTTACAATGTAGATGTTGATGTTATTCGAGTGGAAACACCGGAGGCTTTCATCAAAGGACAAATTGACAGTCCGCCAGAACTCGACTTTGAATAGGTAACAGTACTGGTAATAAAAAGTTCGCAATTTACTTTCCGAACAATGTTTTTGGTATTTTTGGAAAATATGAAAAATTACGAGATCGAAACTGAGTGGAGGAGACGCACGAGGGCGTGCCCCCATAGGCCGGCGCGGGCCCCAGCCAGGCCGCGCCGCCCTATGAGCTGGCCGCCTCGTCGCCTCTTTCCGACTTTGGTTCGACCTGGTACTTTCCTTATGACATAAAAATTCTTGCTATATAATCGCCCGGACCCCTGGAGGTCCGTATATCATTTTCTCGACGTGTTTTGTTTCGAGCTGTTTCTGCCAGGATCTGCTTTCAATCTAGGAGCACCATGGCCTCCAACAACAAGGGCAAGGGGCTTTCGGAGGAAAAAGTGAAAAGGGTGTCATCAAAACAAGAGCAACAAGCCGTTGGGAGTAAGCAAATCTTGGTGGGATCTGTTGACACTCGACGCTCTTTTTCTCATAACTTGCAGGGACCCTTAACATCTGCTCTTAGCCTCGACTCTTTCCCCGTGTTGGAAGAAGCTCTACGGACTACCGATGAGTTTTGTGATCAATACCGGGCTCTAAGAAGAGAAGTGGAGATACTCCAGGAGGAGAATTACCGACTCCGTAGAATGCTGGAATATTACTCGATTCCCGTCACAAGGTCGCCACCGCCAACTTCAGATAACAATGAATCTCTTCGAGTCTTAGTGCAGAATTGCCAAACTGAGAAACTGAAGCTGAAGGAGATCTGAAAGAAGCGCGGGAGGAATTCATCACCACCATCACCGAAGGAGTAATTCATCATCGGTATTGGCATCCCCTTGGTTTGTTCCAAGCTTGGGGAGTGCCGCGGTATCACATCATCACTACCTTTTACTTTTTACTGTCAAGTAGTGTCATATCATGAGTAGGGAAGTTATCATATAAAATGGGTTGCAGTGTGGAAGTATCTCTCCTTTAGTTGATTGTCTATCTATCCCTTGGTATGAGTTATCGTTATGGAATATTAATGAGAAGTCTTATCATTTACATATTGCACATCTTATTTTAGTTTGCAATCCTTATTATATGATTGATCTTGTTATTAGTATTGGTATCACTTTGGGAGCACTGAATAAATCTATTTGGTTTTGGCAAACTTAGCATTGGTCAATAGCAACAACACTTTGAGGTTTAAGTAGAAAAGAGAAATACATGTAGTTGTTTCATTATCTTTCTTTCTTGTTAGCTCATAGCTTATTATTCTGAAGTTAAAATTGTTTGTGCTTACAAGGAAGCCGCATGATTGTTTCTATCACATGTATATTTGTTTGTTTCCCTCGACTCTTATGCTTGCTAATTAACCTTGCTAGCCAAAGACCCATGACCGAGAGGGAATACTTCTCGTGCATCCAAACCTTAACCCAAAACCTATGCCATTTGTGTCCACCATAACTACCTACTACATGGTATTTCCTGCCATTCCAAGTAAATACTTCGTGTGCTACCTTTAAACAATTCAAAATTTACTATCTCTTATTTGTGTCAATGTTTTATAGCTCATGAGGAAGTATGTGGTGTTTTATCTTTCAATCTTGTTGGGCAACTTTCACCAATGGACTAGTGGCTTCATCCGCTTATCCAATAATTTTGCAAAATGAGCTGGCAATGGGATTCCCAGTCCCAAATTAATTAACCTAAATAGACACTCCTCCGTGGTATGTGATTGATGGACGGCACCCGAAGGATTCGGTTAGCCATGGCTTGTGTAAGCAAAGGTTGGGGGGAGTGTCATCATAATAAAACTAAAATAAAAAGGCACTCCTTCATGGTATGAGATTTTTTGGCAGGCACCCGAGGATTCGGTTAGCCATGGTTTGTGAAAGAAAGGTTGGAAGGAGTGCCATACAAAAAAATAAAATGGGAGCCGCTCTTTGAAGGTTTGTCTGGCAAGGGGGTTAGAGTACCCGCTACCAGTCGTTGACAACATCAAACACCTCTCAAAATGTTACTTTCATTCTCTTTATATGATTTCAAAACTGAAAAAGCTCTAGCACATGATTTAATCCCTGCTTCCCTCTGCGAAGGGCCTGTCTTTTACTCTATGCTGAGTCAGTAAACCTATTTCCCTCCATCTTAAGCAAGCATTTGAGTTGTTGTGATCAAACCATTATATTGTGATTTGCTTCATCATGTCTTTTATTCTTCCTTGTTTAGTACAAGTTTTATCTGAATGAATATAGCTTTGCAAGTTATCAATGATTATGAGGAGGTTATTATGATTGAGTATGCAAGTTGTGCCATATAAACTTTAACATAAGAGCGCTGCTCGATAGATAAGTATAACTCGTTAACTGTTCTTTGACCAAGAACGAAGTTTGCCATCACCAACTATGATTTCTTATGCACCTTTATTTGTGATTACCTTATACTTGTTTCAGGTTGAATTATATGAGGAAGTTGTTTACTAAAATGTCTTGTGTGAATGAATATGATGCTTCTTGTCCGTATTTTATTTATCGACTCTTCACTCCATAAACATGTGGTCCTGTTTACCGAGTTCGGTTTCGCTTGGGGACAAGCGAAGTCTAAGCTTGGGGGAGTTGATACGTCCAATTTGCATCACTATTTTATATCATAATTTGCTGTTATTCATTGATATATTTCATATTTGGAGATGATACTTATGTTATTTCATCTATTTTGCATGATTCATGATTATTGGAGGATCGCACACGGAGTCGGGATTCTGTCTGGAAAAAGCGCCGTCGAATGCAATATTTCGGAAGATCATCAGTCGACGGAAATTATATGAAAAATCCTATTTTTCCAGAAGACGAAGGGAGCCAGAAGGGGGAGCCGAGGGGACCCGAGGTGGGCCCACCTCATAGGCCGGCGCGGCCCAAGGCCTGGCCACGCCGCCCTGTGAGGAGGGGGCCCACAGCCCCCTCTCGCCTCATTTTCTTCGCGAACGTCTTCGTCCCGAAAACCTAAGCTCCAGGGGATAGGTCGCGAAGAGTCACAGCCGCCTCTGTGATGCGTGTGGTTGACACGTCCGTTGGGAACCCCAAGAGGAAGGTGTGATGCGCACAGCGGCAAGTTTCCCTCAGTAAGAAACCAAGGTTTAATCGAACCAGTAGGAGTCAAGAAGCACGTTGAAGGTTGATGGCGGCGGGATGTAGTGCGGCGCAACACCGGAGATTCCGGTGCCAACGTGGAACCTGCACAACACAACCAAAGTACTTTGCCCCAACGAAACGAGTGAGGTTGTCAATCTCACCGGCTTGCTGTAACAAAGGATTAACCGTATTGTGTGGAAGATGATTGTTTGCAGAAAACAGTAGAACAAGTATTGCAGTAGATTGTATTTCAGTATAGAGAATCGGACCGGGGTCCACAGTTCACTAGAGGTGTCTCTCCCATAAGATAAACAGCATGTTGGGTGAACAAATTACAGTTGGGCAATTGACAAATAAAGAGGGCATGACCATGCACATACATATTATGATGAGTATAGTGAGATTTAATTGGGCATTACGACAAAGTACATAGACCGCCATCCAACCGCATCTATGCCTAAAAAGTCCACTCGCGAGGTTATCATCCGAACCCCTCCGGTATTAAGTTGCAAAGCAACAGACAATTGCATTAAGTATGGTGCGTAATGTAATCAACAACTACATCCTTAGACATAGCATCAATGTTTTATCCCTAGTGGCAACGAGCACAACACAACCTTAGAACTTTACGTCATCTGTCCGATACGTCTCCGACGTATCGATAATTTCTTATGTTCCATGCCACATTATTGATGTTATCTACATGTTTTATGCACACTTTATGTCATATTCGTGCATTTTCCGGAACTAACCTATTAACAAGATGCCGAAGTGCCGATTGCTTTGTTTTCTCGCTGTTTTTGGTTTCAGAAATCCTAGTAACGAAATATTCTCGGAATTGGACGAAATCAACGCCCAGGTTCCTATTTTGCTCGGAAGCATCCGGAACACCCGAGAGTCGCCGAGTGGACCCACGGGGGCCCGGACCATAGGCCGGCGCGGCCCAGGCCCTGGCCGCGCCGCCCTATAGTGTCGGCGCCCCTTCGACCCTCCGAGGCTGCCCTTCCGCCTATTTAAAGCCTCCGTCGCGAAAACCCTGATGCGTTCGACGAAACCCACAGAAACCTTCCAGAGCCGCCGCCATCGCGAAGCCAAGATCTGGGGGACAGGAGTCTCTGTTCCGGCACACCGCCGGGACGGGGAAGTGCCCCCGGAAGGCTTCTCCATCGACACCGCTGCCATCTTCACCGCCATCTTCATCACCGCTGCTGCTCCCATGAGGAGGGAGTAGTTCTCCATCGAGGCTCGGGGCTATACCGGTAGCTATGTGGTTAATCTCTCTCCTATGTACTTCATTACAATGATCTCATGAGATGCTTTACATGATTGAGATTCATATGAGTTTTGTATCACAATTCATCTATGTGCTACTCTAGTGATGTTATTAAAGTATTCTATTCCTCCTGCATGGTGTAAAGTGGACAGGGTGTGCATCATGTAGTTCTTGGCTTAGTTTATGATCGTGATCTCTTATGGATTGTGAAGTTAACTATTACTATGATGGTATTGATGTGATCTATTTGGTTGTGTTGATCTATCTTACACTATAAGGTTACTTAAATATGAACAAATTGTGGAGCTTGTTAACTCCGGCATTGAGGGTTCGTGTAATCCTACGCAATGCGTTCATCATCCAACAAGAGTGTAGAGTATGCATTTATCTATTCTGTTATGTGATCAATGTTGAGAGTGTCCACTAGTGAAAGTGTAATCCCTAGGCCTTGTTCCTAAATATCGCTATCGCTGCTTGTTTACTTGTTTTACTGCGTTACTACTCGCTGCAATACCACCACCATCAACTACACGCCCGCAAGCTATTTTACGGCACCGTTACTACTGCTCATACTTATTCATACCACACGTATTTCACTATCTCTTCGCCGAACTAGTGCACCTATTAGGTGTGTTGGGGACACAAGAGACTTCTTGCTTTGTGGTTGCAGGGTTGCATGAGAGGGATATCTTTGACCTCTTCCTCCCTGAGTTCGATAAACCTTGGGTGATCCACTTAAGGGAAAACTTGCTGCTTGTTCTACAAACCTCTCGCTCTTGGAGGCCCAACACTATCTACGAGGAAAGGAGGGGAAGCTGCGGTGACCCCGCATACCACTTGCATGTTGTAGTATGCCGGTCGTTGATATAACATTCGCGAAGTACCATTCCGCAAATATTACATCCCTCGAGTAGTACAACAGAACATAGCAAGGTCCATAACTCATTCACATATTATTACAATCATCATACACAAGTCGTCTCGGAGCTCCTCTTGGGTCCTAAGAGGATAACTCCTGGGTTCGAGGTGAACCCAACTTAACTTACAATACCATTGTCTCATTAAACTAAGCATTTATTTAATCGAGCAGCTCTGTAGTAAGAGTTTGTGCTGCTCGGCTACTACTACTCCTCCTGATATCCTTAGGCTTGTTCTCCTCCGGAAGCCTCCCCGGATCCGTAGACTATGATGTAGTCTACGCCTTCAACACCTCCTGAGAGGTCTGGTTCCTCGTAGCCGATGATCTCGGCTCCATCATTGCTGTCGTAGTCCTCCTCCTCCGGACGGTTCAGACAATCTAAGCATGGGGTTTAAGAGTGGTATGAGTACGAGCGTACTCAACAAGTTCATTATAGATAAGAGGTGTTTAATGCACTAGCTACGATATTAGACCGGAAAGTCTAATACCAATGCAAGTTTTGATAAACATTTCTTCAATAGATTGCTTTTATTTCAAAGAGCTATGTCCGTCAGCCTTCACCGGTTTACTAGAACTTCATGGAGCTCCTTTCCGGTCGCGTTCGCAGTTCCTCAATCCCGGAACAGGGAGTGACAGGTCACAGTTCTTACGCTCTGCAGAGGTGTGTTGCTTTACCCATAAGAGATCTTAACCTTGGTGCCAACCGGGCAGCTTTCCCGTCCACACTTCCTTAGGTGTGAGGCCCGGTATAAGGTCTAGCCAATCATGTTCCTCCGCTACCTCGAACACCCACCCTTTGTTGCATGCGCCGACCACGGGTCCACGTCGGTCCCATTATTCCCGTAATTTCGGGGTGGACCCCGACCACGACAACAGTTTGGGACTCGTTAACCAAACTCCTTCGCCGGTAGCTGCAACCCATCATAGACCACTTACCGTGGGGAATTAGAATGGGATCCCCACCCCACCGCTTGCCCAACCTGGGTCAAGTGTCTACGGTAAGTGCATCCGTTGATGTACGAGAGGTGGAAACACTTTTGACTACTCCGTCCCACTCCGGATCTTATGGTTAACACGGGTATTACGGCACAAGAATCACTCGGCGACATTTGTTGTTTAATCCTAGATGGATATAAACCCTTGCAATGGAACCTCCACCATATCAACACAATCCATGGTTCCATTGCCCACCACATAGTCATATTCATAGTTATGAAAGTAGTGGTTTTGATTTTTTATGCAATAGTGATAACCATAATACTTTGCAAGTAATTTGATAGAAATACTCAAATGACATGAGCAAGTGATGAACTTGCTCGAACACTGCAAAGTTCTGCAGTTGGTAGGTATGGACTGACCCTTGTCCTCTTGTTCTGAAAAATAGCATCATTGTCCGATAAGGGCAATGGTTAAAGAAGCAATTATGCATGATTCCATTTTTAGGGTTTGTTCCCCCCTTCCGATGTCGTTAATATTTCATGTAAGAGGTTAATACTAAGAACAATTTGGGGGTACATGAATTAAAGTAAAATACAACCTTGAAATTTTGTCAAGGTGTTTTTGAAGTCCCATTTCATTAATGGACTTATTTTATTATTGAAAATTTTTATGTGTGATTTAAATGATTATTTAAATCCTCAAGTAAAGACTTATTTTTAATTGTCTTCAAAAACTCTCTTTTGTATTTTATTATTATAGAGAATTTTATGCTGATTAATTTTCATATTTTTAATTATTTTTTTAGAGCTCTTATCAATTTTCTATTAAATTTCCAAGTTTTCTTGTTTTAAATGAAATTGTGAAATGTCTATATTGCCCCCGGGCCCACTGTCAGTGGAGCCCAGAGGTTTGGGCTAGACCAGCTCGGGTCCAACCGACCCGAGCGGTCGGTCGCTCACTTCCTCTCCCCGCGCCGCTCGACCTAACCCTAATCCCCTTCGCCTCTCTGGCGATTTCCTCGTCGCCGCCCCCTTCTCGGAATTTCTCCGGCCAACTCAGGCCGCCGCCACCGGCGAGATCAGGTGGATCTGATCCGCCTTTCGACGGCGGACACGGTGGTCCGCGTCGATCTGGATTTCATCCACGCTACCATGCGGCCCCAACTCGCCTGCAACCCTGGCCGCAAGGATTCATGGCGATGCGCCGCCTGCCGGCGCCCCTGATGCTGCGGTGTTGCTGTGCCAGGCCGTGGTGCTGTGGTGCTGCCATGGCCTGGCTTGGCCTGGCGCCGCCGCGCTCCGGCGTGTGCCGCCGTGGCCGCCATGGCTGCGCTGTTCTCCTCGACTCCGGGTAAGTGCGCCTCCTTTCCTGCTCCCCTCCTGTGCCTGACCTTCTTCCACCTCTAGAACTGCTGCTGTAGTGTGCTTGCCTACGCAAGCCCTGCTGTGTTCATCTGCAGCGCCATGTTTGCCTGCTCCTGTTATGCGATGCTGCTGCGCTATGTGTGTGCTACTGCGCAAGATTGCTAAGCTGTATGCCTGTGAAAGCTTGCTTTACTTGCTAGAGTTCTTCCCTGTGCCTTTGCTCTTGGTTCTAGGCTTGCCTGACATCAAATGTGTTCATATATACTACTCTGGCTTGATTACAGTGTGCAACTCTTGCAAATTTGCAAGAACCAGTGCACCTGGGTGCTCTTCAGTGTGCTATAATTCATAGACATGCTCCATTGAGCATGCTTTTAGTCTAGACAATACCCTCTCTTGATGATAAGCTACTGCATACAATTATTTGTCATATTTTTGATTGTCTGCTATGCCATTGTTCCTATTCTGTAGCCATTTAATTTATATGGTTAAAGTGTTGATGCTAGGCTTGGTTCTAGCATGCGTGATCAAGTCCTGATGATCTTATGATCATCAGTTGCCTGGTGAATGGCTGCTGTTTCATTCTGGGGTCTAGCTGATGCTCTCCTGATGTCAGTGTAACACAGTGGCTTGTGTTTGTACTCCTTGGTATTTGCTCAAGCCCCTGCTACTATCTGCAATGATCCATTGGATCATCTGCATGGCCTGATGCATAGCTTACTTCTCTGTTTCATTTATCTGTGTAGCTTTGATTCATTAAGTAGATAAATGATGTGAACTGCTCTGCAGTGATGATCATATGAATGAATCTAATTAAGCTAGAGGGATGCCAATCATATATTGGGAACCCTAGCTTCACTTGAACCCTTCTGGGTAATGATATATGTGCTGGTTTTATGGTTTGATTGCTTAAGTGGTAGAGGTTGCCTCAACAGCCATTTTTGACTGTTCAGGAAGCTCCCACATCTTGTTGGCTTGCTGTGATTACTGGATGCTTACTGGTTAATCCAGATTTGGACTTCCAGTGGCTCTTTGCTGTTGACAAACTTAAATAGACATATATTGTCTATCAGTCTGATGGAATCAATAGCTATAGGTGTTGAGTATGTGGCCAGGCTAGCTGTGTCTTCATCTGCTGCTGGATTTCTTCAGTTATGCATTAATTTACATGGCTGTTGTTCCCTTTAGATGCTTAACCAGTGGCCTCTCTACTCTTGCTTGCACCATATGGCTTAGTAGCCAGATGATGACACAAACAGGGTACTCACACCCTTTTGCTTCTGTGTGTTTGATGCATATGCTTATTTATGAACAAAACCATCTGGTTTGTTCATGTTGAGTTGTATACCTCACTCCAGCTCCTAGAAATAGAGTGTTGGTGTAGAGGATTTTCTTCAGTGTTGATCTGATGGTTGAGTTGCTTGCCCTGCTCCTCCTGGTGAGCTTGTGAAGCTTGGTTTATTTTCTGGTGATTGGGAATAGATGAAACAGCTCTAGCTGTTCATCTGTTCTTGGCGTTCTTGGCTGTTCTTGGTGTTCTTACCACTGCTGCTGTCGATGGATGAGCAAATGGCTAGGGTTTGAGCACTGAAAATGTTATATATGGTGCTGCTGTACTCTCCCTGGTCGACAGCTTGTGTCTGGTCACTTTGGTGACTCTCCCCTGGTCTGTGTGTGCTGTGAGGCATGCAGCTATCCCTGTGAGCTGCCTGTGTGCTTCATAGGTTGGGACTTGGTCCTTTGGCTTGACACCCCGGCAGTGTTTGAGTTATCCTCTCAATTTGATCATATTTGCTAACCTGCCAAGTGGTTTTACCACTTGGCATAATCCTTATTTTTTTGTCTTTGTTGTCTTCCTATGCAGGTTTAAGGAAATGATCAAGAAGTTCAATCAAGTGATGTCCAAGAAAATCATGAAGATTTTCTTATCTAGTTTAGCCATTTACAATATCTTTGTAATTTTCATTTACTATTTTCTATTTATTCAATTCTTGTAATGTGTTGTATTATTCTTTTATTTCACTTATGAATATTGTAATGACATTGTAATGTGTGTGATGATCAATAAAACTCAAATTTTCCTTAATGAGCTTTCCTAATTAAATGTAATGTTTATATTCTTGATTATTAATATTTGTTTAATGAATTACCTCAATTTTGAATTATGAGATATTCATATGATGTTTAAATTTGAAATTCAAATTCAACCTTGGTTTGAATTCAACCATGTCATATCATTTGGAATTCAATCAAGTAAACCCTCCTCTCTCATCTCAAAACCCTAAACTAGTGAAGTAAGAAACAAGTTTGTCGCACTCTCGAAACCCTAACCCTGTAAGGTGTCGAGAGAGAAACTTGTCCCCCTTCGATGCAGTTTTTGTTTAAAAGCGCGAAATTTCCCCAGAATTTACTATGCAATGCACATCCCTTTCTAAAATCTACCCCTCGATCGTCTCTAAACCCGGGACATTACAGCCTTTCCCCCTTAAAGAAAACTTCGTCCCGAAGTTGTGGTTGTAATACCCGAACAGCTCGGGGTATGTTTTCCTCAGGTCTTCCTCTTTTTCCCAGGTGGCTTCCCTCTCGGGGTGGTGCTTCCATTGTATCTTGCAATACTTGATCGCCTTATTTCTGAGTTGTTTCCAGCTTTCCTCAAGAATCTTGGCTGGCTTCTCGATGTATGTCAAGTCTGGTTGTAACTTGAGCTCCTCATGTGATATTGGTTCATCTGGGGTCTTCAAACATTTCCGAAGTTGTGACACATGGAATACATTATGGACTTGAGCTAACCTTCCCGGTAGATCCAACTCAAAGGCTAAACCTCGATTCTGACTCAGTATCTTGAAAGGTCCTATATATCTAGGACTGAGTTTCCCTTTTACTCCAAACCTCTGGAGTCCTTTCATCGGGCTTACCTTAAGATAAACCATGTCTCCAACTTGTGGCTCCCACGTTCTTCTCTTCTGATCGGCGTAACTCTTTTGCCGACTCTGGGCTATCTTGAGCTTCGTCTCGATAATGTCAATGATTTGTTGCTTTTCCTTGACATAATCGGGGTTGAACTCTTTGCTTGCTCCGGCTTCATACCAACATATTGGTGATCTGCATTTCCTTCCATACGAGCTTCAAATGGTGCCATCTTGATGCTTGCTTTGATAACTATTGTTGTATGAAAACTCTGCTAAAGGTAGATGCTCCTCCCATGATCCTCCGAAGTCTAGGGCACAAGCCCTAAGCATATCTTCTAAGATCTGATTGGTTCTCTCAGTTTGTCCGCCTGTTTGTGGGTGATACGCGGTACTGTAATCCAACTTGGATCCTAAAGCTTCGTGAAGTTGCTTCCAGAATGCTGATGTGAACACGGATCCTCGATCCGATACAATCTTCTTTGGCACTCCATGCTTACTTACGATCTCTTTAATGTAAAGATCGATAAGTTTCTCTCCTTTATCCTGCTGGTTTACCGCTAAGAAATGTGCACTTTTCGTCAACCGGTCCACAATTACCCATATCATGTCCTTCTTTTTATTAGTCATGGGTAGTCCGGTGATGAAATCCATCCCTATCTCTTCCCATTTCCACTCTGGAATAGGTAGAGGTTGTAACTTCCCTGCCGGACTCTGATGTTCCGCCTTCACTCGCTGGCAGGTATGGCATTCTGCCACATATTGCGCGATCTCCCTCTTCATGTTATTCCACCAGAATAGTTCCTTTAGATCCATGTACATCTTTGTACTTCCCGGATGTATTGAATATGGGGTCTGATGAGCTTCCCGGAGTATTACTTCCTTAATTTCAGCAATATCCGGAACACAAATTCTTTTCTGGAACCACAAAGATCCAGATTCTCCTCGGTGAAATTCTGATGGTCTTCCCTCATCTATTCTCCTCATCTCTTCTACAATGAATGGATCGTCCAACTGACCCATCATTATCTCATTCTTCAAATTGACGTTCAACTCATCGGCTACTTGCAACGCCGATAATCCTTCATGGGCTTCCTTCTCCCAAAGTTGTATTTGGGCTTGACTTATTTCCTTCCTCAACTCCGGTGATATTTCTTGTTCCACTCCTCCGGTACTCTTCCTACTCAGGGCATCTGCTACAACATTAGCCTTCCCTGGTGTATAGTTGATCGTCAGATCATAATCCTTGATCAATTCTAGCCATCTTTTCTGCCTCATGTTGAGTTCCTTCTGAGTGAAGAAATATTTGAGGCTTTTATGGTCTGTATAGAGCTCACACTTAGCTCCATAGAGAAAATGTCTCCATGTTTTAAGTGCGAATACGACCGCTGCTAATTCTAAGTCATGTGTTGGATAATTCACTTCATGAGGTCTGAGTTGCCTCGATCCATAGGATATCACTTTCCGATCTTGCATGAGTACGCAACCCAATCCGTGTTTGGATGCGTCACAGTACACGGTGTAATCCTTGCCAACTTCCGGAGCTGCTAACACCGGTCTTTGTGGTGAGTTTCTCCTTCGAGTTTGAAAACTCTTCTCACACTCCTCTGACCACACGAATGGTGTGTTCTTCCTTAGCAACTTTGTCATTGGTCCTGCGATCTTAGAGAATCCTTCAATGAATCTCCGATAATATCCTGCCATTCCAAGGAATCCTCGGATTTCCTTGACAGTCTTGGGTGCTTCCCATTCTAAAACTGCTGCTACCTTGCTCGGGTTGACAGCGATTCCATCTTTACTAATGACATGACCAAGAAATTCCACTTGATCTAGCCAAAATTCACACTTACTAAGTTTTGCATAAAGTTGGTGTTCCCTTAGTGTTTGCAACACTAACCTCAAATGTTCGGCATGTTCCGCCTTGTTCTTGGAATATATCAAAATATCATCGATGAATACGATGACAAACTTGTCAAGATATGGCATGAAAATCTTATTCATGAGATTCATGAATATTCTTCGGGGCATTGGTTAATCCAAAAGGTACTACAAGGTATTCATGGTGTCCATACCTTGAGACAAAAGCCATTTTCGGAACGTCTTCTTTCTTGATCTTTATCTGGTGATAACCCGATCTTAGATCAATTTTAGAAAAGACTCCCGCTCCTCTAACCTGATCAAATAGATCTTGTATTCTTGGAAGTGGATACTTGTTCTTGATTGTGACGTTGTTCAGATTCCTGTAGTCTCCGCACATCCTTCTTCCTCCATCCCTTTTATCTACGAAGATCACAGGTGATCCCCATGGTGAAACACTCTCTTGAATGAATCCCTTTTGTTCCAAGTCATCCAATTGCTCCTTCAGTTCTTTCAGTTCCTTAGGCCCCATTTTATATGGTGCTTTGGCAATCGGAGCTGTTCCTGGGATTAGGTCGATAGTGAATTCTATCTCCCTATCTGGTGGCATACCAGGTAATTCCGCAGGAAACACATCCTGGAATTCATTTACTACGGGTATATCTTCTAACTTCACTTCCTTCATGCTATTCAGTCTGTAGCTCCACTTCAATCTGTGTATGTTTGTCGCCTTGGTAGATCATTCTACTTCCATCGGGACTTTTTAATGACACCGTTTTGTTTACACGGTCGATCAATGCTCCATTAGCTTCTAACCGAGTTCATACCAAGAATGACATCAATGTCCTTCATCGGTAAAATGAACAGGTCCGCGTCAAACGCGCACTTATTGATCATAATGACTTGTTTTTGTTTGGCATGGGTTACTACTATCGTTCCCCCGCAGAAAGTATGGTTATGGGTGTATCTAACTTAGTGCAACTAATCCCATGTTTGATGATGAATTGTTGAGAAATGAATGATGTAGTTGCACCGGTATCGAAAAGTACTTTGCCAGGATGAGTGAGTATCTGGAGCGTACCTATCACCGCCTGGTCAGAGTTGACCACCTCCTCCAGGCTGGTACAGTTCAGCTTGCCGAAGGGCCTCTTGTTCTTCCAGTTCCCTCCGGTGTTTCCTCGATTTCCTCCTCCTCCACTATTCTTCTTGGGGCAGTCCTTCAGCATGTGCCCCTCCTGACGACACCCAAAGCATATGATCTTGGGTTTCTTACAATCCTTCGCGACATGTCCTTTGAATCCACAGGAATGGCATGTAATCTGATTTGCAGATTGATATCCTTGGTTCCTCCTCTGGTTGCTGTTGTTGTTGTTGTTGTTATAACGTGGCTTGAAACTCAAGCTAGTGTTAGGCTTGTTACTAACAAACCTCTTCGGCTCATACTTGGCCTTCTTCCTCTTTTCTTCTTGCAGTTGTTTAAAGTCATCTTCAAGAGTGATGGCTGCATCCACCAACTCTTGGAATTCCGTTGCTCTCATCATCCGTAGTTGCACCTTAAGCGGGGACTTAACCCCCTCGAAATCTCTTCTTCTTCTTGTCCTCGGTATTGACTTCCTCAACCGCATACCGGGACAGCTTTGAAAACTCCACGACATAAGTCGGGATTGCCTTATCCTTACGCTCGAGACTCTCAAACTCTCGACGCTTCAGTTCCACAATACTTTCAGGGACATTGGATTCCCTGAACTTCCTTGCAAACTCCTCCCAGGTAAATACCTTTCCTGCCGGATACACGGCTACAATGTTGTCCCACCATGATGCGGCTGGTCCACATAGCAGATGGGTAGCATATCGGACCTTCTCTTGGTCATTGCATCCAACAGTGTTGAGCTTGCGCTCAGTATCCATCAACCAATCTTCCGCGTCCATCGGCTCGGGCGCGTATGCGAAAGATATCGGCTTGGTGTTTTGGAAGTCTGCTAATGTGACTCCCTGGTTCTCAGGTCTCTCCACCCTATTCTGCTGCATCAGATCCTGAAGGAATTTGTTCTGCAGCTCCAGTGTTACACGCTGCCTCTCTTCCGCCAGTTGCATGTACTGGATAAAGTTTTGCTGCGTCATGGGTGGTGGTGGTGGTGGAAACTGATCTCGGGCTGCACCCTCAGCCTCTTCCTTCTCTTTTGCTTCGCGCTCCATGCGCTGCGCTTCCGTCTCGTTTCCTAACGTTCCCGACATAATCCCCCTAGTTCCGCAACACAAGATGATTCTCATAATTACTCCATGCGCAAGTTTTCTGAGCTCAACTTTGTGCACAGAACTAGTCACGCAATGGAAATCAAGAAGCAAATCCAAATCATACAAAACATATACCCTGTATATACATACATAAGTGGTCTTATTACAATACTCAAGTCGATGTGAGTATGCAACTCACTTATTAAAGTATATGTACAAATTTATACAAATATTACAAACTATAATACACGTGGTACTTGTGTATTATAGCCACGCCTCCCTTGGTGGACTTCTAATCGGTCTTCACTCCCGATACATTCCAGGCTTCCATCCGGTCGAACGTGTCGTCCTCCTGATAGACCCTGGAACATAAGGTCTCCCCGTTGGCTTGTAGTCCGAATCCGATGATGACCCTAAGGAGAAATCAGTGTTCACAAACTGATCGTTGAGTGCATCATAGTCCACCCATCGGGTGTACTCTCCTGTAGCCCCACCATAAGGGTTACCAAAACCCATACCCGACTCCACCTGTGTCGGATATACACCATCCACTCCTTCATTACTAGGATAGCTCTGGTTCTGGGTTGTTGCATCATCGTTCATCTCTCCATCATAATACTCAGTAGTACCATGGGTTCCAGTATCACTACCCCAACGCCAACCCCTAGAATTCTCGATCGGAGTCTCGGAACGCTGGTTGTTTCCGGATTCCGCTCCGCCTTCGTATCCCCCATAGGAACTATTCGGGTAGTTTCCGGTGTAGCAGGTGTAGGTTCACGTGCAAGTGGATCAAAGCTGATGTAGTCACCGACTGAATAAGCCGGTGTGTGCACTACATTCTCCATAGGTTCTTTCCCCCTACTCTCCTCCTTGGGTTCGGTAAATTCCTCTAGCATCGTATCAATAGCTCCTATCAGATGATGATTCAGCTGAAAGAGTAATGATATGAAGTTACGGCTATTATCCATATATTTTGCCGCTGCTATGGGTTTGCGTTTGGCGTATTTGTAGTGGTTGAGCAAGGGATCTTCCTCCTCCTGATTATGAGGAATATGGGAGAACTCGGAATCCATAAGCTCTTTTGTCTTATGTTCCCGTATGTCGGTTATGGCTCTCATAACAGCTATATGATAGGCTGTGTTGGTTGTCCTAGCTTCTCCAGCTGGCATGACTACGCTCATTCCCAAAGATTCGGGAAGTCGCAGTCCTACTCTGCACTTGGCTAACACCGGTCCATCATAGAACATGTACTTCTTTACTGGAATCTGGGGATCACACCCAAATTCCAGCAACATGGCTCGTAGGATATCAGCAAGTCCTCCTTTGTACTCGTTCAGTGTGGAATCCATAACTTTCACGTTTCTTCCCGGTCGTGCACTTGCCATGTTGGCTGTAGAAATAGAAAGATTATAAGATTAGTGATAATGCATCATAATAGAGATCATAAAGAATTATCGCACTAAAAGATATGATTGTTGTATTCTCAATTGAATATACACCATATTTTTAGAGAATTCTTTACTAATCCTATTTGACTCCTAACGTTTAGTCCCATTTACTAGGTTCCAACCTAAGGTCAAAGCTTTTGCTCGATACCAAGCTGCGGTGACCCCGCATACCACTGCATGTTGTAGTATGCCGGTCGTTGATATAACATTCGCGAAGTACCATTCCGCAAATATTACATCCCTCGAGTAGTACAACAGAACATAGCAAGGTCCATAACTCATTCACATATTATTACAATCATCATACACAAGTCGTCTCGGAGCTCCTCTTGGGTCCTAAGAGGATAACTCCTGGGTTCGAGGTGAACCCAACTTAACTTACAATACCATTGTCTCATTAAACTAAACATTTATTTAATCGAGCAGCTCTGTAGTAAGAGTTTGTGCTGCTCGGCTACTACTACTCCTCCTGATATCCTTAGGCTTGTTCTCCTCCGGAAGCCTCCCCGGATCCGTAGACTATGATGTAGTCTACGCCTTCAACACCTCCTGAGAGGTCTGGTTCCTCGTAGCCGATGATCTCGGCTCCATCATTGCTTGTCGTAGTCCTCCTCCTCCGGACGGTTCGGACAATCTAAGCATGGGGTTTAAGAGTGGTATGAGTACGAGCGTACTCAACAAGTTCATTATAGATAAGAGGTGTTTAATGCACTAGCTACGATATTAGACCAGAAAGTCTAATACCAATGCAAGTTTTGATAAACATTTCTTCAATAGATTGCTTTTATTTCAAAGAGCTATGTCCGTCAGCCTTCACCGGTTTACTAGAACTTCATGGAGCTCCTTTCCGGTCGCGTTCGCAGTTCCTCAATCCCGGAACAGGGAGTGACAGGTCACAGTTCTTACGCTCTGCGAGAGGTGTGTTGCTTTACCCATAAGAGATCTTAACCTTGGTGCCAACCGGGCAGCTTTCCCGTCCACACTTCCTTAGGTGTGAGGCCCGGTATAAGGTCTAGCCAATCATGTTCCTCCGCTACCTCGACCACCCACCCTTTGTTGCATGCGCCGACCCTGGGTCCACGTCGGTCCCATTATTCCCGTAATTTCAGGGTGGACCCCGACCACGACAACAGTTTGGGACTCGTTAACCAAACTCCTTCGCCGGTAGCTGCAACCCATCATAGACCACTTACCGTGGGGAATTAGAATGGGATCCCCACCCCACCGCTTGCCCAACCTGGGTCAAGTGTCTACGGTAAGTGCATCCGTTGATGTACGAGAGGTGGAAACACTTTTGACTACTCCGTCCCACTCCGGATCTTATGGTTAACACGGGTATTACGGCACAAGAATCATCGGCGACATTTGTTGTTTAATCCTAGATGGATATAAACCCTTGCAATGGAACCTCCACCATATCAACACAATCCATGGTTCCATTGCCCACCACATAGTCATATTCATAGTTATGAAAGTAGTGGTTTTGATTTTTTATGCAATAGTGATAACCATAATACTTTGCAAGTAATTTGATAGAAATACTCAAATGACATGAGCAAGTGATGAACTTGCCTGAACACTGCAAAGTTCTGCAGTTGGTAGGTATGGACTGACCCTTGTCCTCTTGTTCGAAAAATAGCATCATTGTCCGATAAGGGCAATGGTTAAAGAAGCAATTATGCATGATTCCATTTTTAGGGTTTGTTCCCCCCTTCCGATGTCGTTAATATTTCATGTAAGAGGTTAATACTAAGAACAATTTGGGGGTACATGAATTAAAGTAAAATACAACCTTGAAATTTTGTCAAGGTGTTTTTGAAGTCCCATTTCATTAATGGACTTATTTTATTATTGAAAATTTTTATGTGTGATTTAAATGATTATTTAAATCCTCAAGTAAAGACTTATTTTTAATTGTCTTCAAAAACTCTCTTTTGTATTTTATTATTATAGAGAATTTTATGCTGATTAATTTTCATATTTTTAATTATTTTTTTAGAGCTCTTATCAATTTTCTATTAAATTTCCAAGTTTTCTTGTTTTAAATGAAATTGTGAAATGTCTATATTGCCCCTGGGCCCACCTGTCAGTGGAGCCCAGAGGTTTGGGCTAGACCAGCTCGGGTCCAACCGACCCGAGCGGTCGGTCGCTCACTTCCTCTCCCCGCGCCGCTCGACCTAACCCTAATCCCCTTCGCCTCTCTGGCGATTTCCTCGTCGCCGCCCCCTTCTCGGAATTTCTCCGGCCAACTCAGGCCGCCGCCACCGGCGAGATCAGGTGGATCTGATCCGCCTTTCGACGGCGGACACGGTGGTCCGCGTCGATCTGGATTTCATCCACGCTACCATGCGGCCCCAACTCGCCTGCAACCCTGGCCGCATGGATTCATGGCGATGCGCCGCCTGCCGGCGCCCCTGATGCTGCGGTGTTGCTGTGCCAGGCCGTGGTGCTATGGTGCTGCCATGGCCTGGCTTGGCTTGGCGCCGCCGCGCTCCGGCGTGTGCCGCCGTGGCCGCCATGGCTGCGCTGTTCTCCTCGTCTCCGGGTAAGTGCGCCTCCTTTCCTGCTCCCCTCCTGTGCCTGACCTTCTTCCACCTCTAGAACTGCTGCTGTAGTGTGCTTGCCTACGCAAGCCCTGCTGTGTTCATCTGCAGCGCCATGTTTGCCTGCTCCTGTTATGCGATGCTGCTGCGCTATGTGTGTGCTACTGCGCAAGATTGCTAAGCTGTATGCCTGTGAAAGCTTGCTTTACTTGCTAGAGTTCTTCCCTGTGCCTTTGCTCTTGGTTCTAGGCTTGCCTGACATCAAATGTGTTCATATATACTACTCTAGCTTGATTACAGTGTGCAACTCTTGCAAATTTGCAAGAACCAGTGCACCTGGGTGCTCTTCAGTGTGCTATAATTCATAGACATGCTCCATTGAGCATGCTTTTAGTCTAGACAATACCCTCTCTTGATGATAAGCTACTGCATACAATTATTTGTCATATTTTTGATTATGCTGCTATGCCATTGTTCCTATTCTGTAGCCATTTAATTTATATGGTTAAAGTGTTGATGCTAGGCTTGGTTCTAGCATGCGTGATCAAGTCCCGATGATCTTATGATCATCGGTTGCTCAGTGAATGGCTCGTTGTTTCATTCCGGGGTCTAGGCGATGCTCTCCGATGTCGGTGTAACACGAGTGGCTTGTGTTTGTACTCCTTGGTATTTGCTCAAGCCCTGCTACTATCTGCAATGATCCATTGGATCATCCGCATGGCCTCGATGCATAGCTTACTTCTCTGTTTCATTTATACGTGTAGCTTTGATTCATTAAGTAGATAAATGATGTGAACTGTTTAGCAGTAATGATCTTATAAATGAATTTAATTAAGCTAGAGGGATGCCAATCATATATTGGGAACCCTAGCTTCACTTGAACCCTTCTGGGTAATGATATATGTGCTGGTTTTATGGTTTGATTGCTTAAGTGGTAGAGGTTGCCTCAACAGCCATTTTTGACTGTTCAGGAAGCTCCCACATCTTGTTGGCTTGCTGTGATTACTGGATGCTTACTGGTTAATCCAGATTTGGACTTCCAGTGGCTCTTTGCTGTTGACAAACTTAAATAGACATATATTGTCTATCAGTCTGA
This sequence comes from Lolium rigidum, assembly GCF_022539505.1. Taxonomy (NCBI): domain Eukaryota; kingdom Viridiplantae; phylum Streptophyta; class Magnoliopsida; order Poales; family Poaceae; genus Lolium; species Lolium rigidum. The sequence goes on along the minus strand of NC_061513.1, from coordinate 349,654,910 downwards.
TGGAATCAATAGCTATAGGTGTTGAGTATGTGGCCGGGCTAGTCTGTGTCTTCATCTGTCTGCTGGATTCCTTCGATTATGCATTAATTTACATGGCTGTTGTTCCCTTTAGATGCTTAACCAGTGGCCTCTCTACTCTTGCTTGCACCATATGGCTTAGTAGCCAGATGATGACACAAACAGGGTACTCACACCCTTTTGCTTCTGTGTGTTTGATGCATATGATTATTTATGAACAAACCATCTGGTTTGTTCATGTTGAGTGGTATACCTCACTCCAGCTCCTAGAAATAGAGTGTTGGTGTAGAGGATTTTCTTCAGTGTTGATCTGATGGTTGAGTTGCTTGCCCTGCTCCTCCTGGTGAGCTTGTGAAGCTTGGTTTATTTTCTGGTGATTGGGAATAGATAAAACAGCTCTAGCTGTTCATCTGTTCTTGGTGTTCTTGGCTGTTCTTGGTGTTCTTACTACTGCTGCTGTCGATGGATGAGCAAATGGCTAGGGTTTGAGCACTGAAAATGTTATATATGGTGCTGCTGTACTCTCCCTGGTCGACAGCTTGTGTCTGGTCACTTTGGTGACTCTCCCCTGGTCTGTGTGTGCTGTGAGGCATGCAGCTATCCCTGTGAGCTGCCTGTGTGCTTCATAGGTTGGGACTTGGTCCTTTGGCTTGACACCCCGGCGGTGGTTGAGTTATCCTCTCAATTTGATCATATTTGCTAACCTGCCAAGTGGTTTTACCACTTGGCATAATCCTTATTTTTTTGTCTTTGTTGTCTTCCTATGCAGGTTTAAGGAAATGATCAAGAAGTTCAATCAAGTGATGTCCAAGAAAATCATGAAGATTTTCTTATCTAGTTTAGCCATTTACAATATCTTTGTAATTTTCATTTACTATTTTCTATTTATTCAATTCTTGTAATGTGTTGTATTATTCTTTTATTTCACTTATGAATATTGTAATGACATTGTAATGTGTGTGATGATCAATAAAACTCAAATTTTCCTTAATGAGCTTTCCTAATTAAATGTAATGTTTATATTCTTGATTATTAATATTTGTTTAATGAATTACCTCAATTTTGAATTATGAGATATTCATATGATGTTTAAATTTGAAATTCAAATTCAACCTTGGTTTGAATTCAACCATGTCATATCATTTGGAATTCAATCAAGTAAACCCTCCTCTCTCATCTCAAAACCCTAAACTAGTGAAGTAAGAAACAAGTTTGTCGCACTCTCGAAACCCTAACCCTGTAAGGTGTCGAGAGAGAAACTTGTCCCCCTTCGATGCAGTTTTTGTTTAAAAGCGCGAAATTTCCCCAGAATTTACTATGCAATGCACATCCCTTTCTAAAATCTACCCCTCGATCGTCTCTAAACCTGGGACATTACAGGAACGTAGACATCAAGCTATTTTCTGGCGCCGTTGCCGGGACCAGAAAGCTACACAACAGGGATTTCCTCCCTCGTCAACCACGCGCCAGTCCTGGACAGCATCACTGTCCCAGGTGTCAATGCAGGCATGAACCCACTATCGAGCATAAATACTCCCTCTTGGAGTTACAAGCATCTACTTGGCCAGAGCATCTACTAGTAACGGAGAGCATGCAAGATCATAAACAACACATAGACATAACTTTGATAATCAACATAACAAGTATTCTCTATTCATCGGATCCCAACAAACGCAACATATAGAATTACAGATAGATGATCTTGATCATGTTAGGCAGCTCACAAGATCCGACAATGATAGCACAATGGGGTGAAGACAACCATCTAGCTACTGCTATGGACCCATAGTCCAGGGGTAGACTACTCACACATCACTCCGGAGGTGACCATGGCAGCGTAGAGTCCTCCGGGAGATGAATCCCCTCTCCGGCAGGGTGCCGGAGGCGATCTCCTGGATCCCCCGAGATTGTATCGGCGGCGGCGTCTCAGTAAGGTTTTCCGTATCGTGGCTCTCGGTACTGGGGGTTTTGCGACGGAGGCTTTAAGTAGGCGGAAGGGCAAGTCAGGAGGGGGCACGAGGGCCCTACACCCTAGGTTGGCGCGGCCAGGGCCTGGGCCGCACCGCCCTATGGTGTGGCCACCTCGTGGCCCCACTTCGTCTCCTCTTCGGTCTTCTGGAAGCTTCGTGGCAAAATAGGACCCTGGGCGTTGATTTCGTCCAATTCCGAGAATATTTCGTTACTAGGATTTCTGAAACCAAAAACAGCAGAAAACGACAATCGGCACTTCGGCATCTTGTTAATAGGTTAGTTCCGGAAAATGCACGAATATGACATAAAGTGTGCATAAAACATGTAGATAACATCAATAATGTGGCATAGAACATAAGAAATTATCGATACGTCGGAGACGTATCAGCATCCCCAAGCTTAGTTACGCTCGTCCCGAGCGAGGTAAAACGATAACACGGATAATTTCGGAGTGACATGCCATCATAACCTTGATCATACTATTTGTAAAGCATATGTAGTGAATGCAGCGATCAAAACAATGTATATGACATGAGTAAACAAGTGAATCATAAAGCAAAGACTTTTCATGAATAGCACTTCAAGACAAGCATCAATAAGTCTTGCATAAGAGTTAACTCATAAAGCAATAATTCAAAGTAAAGGTGTTGAAGCAACACAAAGGAAGATTAAGTTTCAGCGGTTGCTTTCAACTTGTAACATGTATATCTCATGGATATTGTCAACATAGAGTAATATAATAAGTGCAATAAGCAAATATGTAGGAATCAATGCACAGTTCACACAAGTGTTTGCTTCTTGAGGTGGAGAGAAATAGGTGAACTGACTCAACATTGAAAGTAAAATAATGGTCCTCCATAGAGGAAAAGCATCGATTGCTATATTTGTGCTAGAGCTTTGATTTTGAAAACATGAAACAATTTTGTCAACGGTAGTAATAAAGCATATGTATCATGTAAATTATATCTTACAAGTTGCAAGCCTCATGCATAGTATACTAATAGTGCCTGCACCTTGTCCTAATTAGCTTGGACTACCGGATCATCGCAATGCGCATGTTTTAACCAAGTGTCACAAAGGGGTACCTCTATGCCGCCTGTACAAAGGTCTAAGGAGAAAGCTCGCATTTTGGATTTCTCGCTTTTGATTATTCTCAACTTAGACATCCATACCGGGACAACATAGACAACAGATAATGGACTCCTCTTTTATGCATAAGCATGTAACAACAATTAATAATTTTCTCATATGAGATTGAGGATGTATGTCCAAAACTGAAACTTCCACCATGGATCATGGCTTTAGTTAGCGGCCCAATGTTCTTCTCTAACAATATGCATGCTTAACCATAAGGTGGTAGATCTCTCTTACTTCAGACAAGACGAACATGCATAGCAACTCACATGATATTCAACAAAGAATAGTTGATGGCGTCCCCGAAACATGGTTATCGCACAACAAGCAACTTAATAAGAGATAAAGTGCATAAGTACATATTCAATACCACAATAGTTTTTAAGCTATTTGTCCCATGAGCTATATATTGCAAAGGTGAAGAATGGAATTTTAAAGGTAGCACTCAAGCAATTTACTTTGGAATGGCGGAGAAATACCATGTAGTAGGTAGGTATGGTGGACACAAATGGCATAGTGGTTGGCTCAAGTATTTTGGATGCATGAGAAGTATTCCCTCTCGATACAAGGTTTAGGCTAGCAAGGTTATTTGAAACAAACACAAGGATGAACCGGTGCAGCAAAACTCACATAAAAGACATATTGTAAACATTATAAGACTCTACACCGTCTTCCTTGTTGTTCAAACTCAATACTAGAAATTATCTAGACCTTAGAGAAACCAAATATGCAAACCAAATTTTAGCATGCTCTATGTATTTCTTCATTAATGGGTGCAAAGCATATGATGCAAGAGTTTAAACATGAGCACAACAATTGCCAAGTATCACATTACCCAAGACATTTATAGCAATTACTACATGTATCATTTTCCAATTCCAACCATATAACAATTTAACGAAGAAGAAACTTCGCCATGAATACTATGAGTAGAAACAAGGACATACTTGTCCATATGCTACAGAGGAGCGTGTCTCTCTCCCATAAAGTGAATGCTAGGATCCATTTTATTCAAACAAAACAAAAAACAAAAACAAACCGACGCTCCAAGCAAAGCACATAAGATGTGATGGAATAAAAATATAGTTTCGGGGAGGAACCTGATAATGTTGTCGATGAAGAAGGGGATGCCTTGGGCATCCCCAAGCTTAGACGCTTGAGTCTTCTTAGAATATGCAGGGGTGAACCACTGGGGCATCCCCAAGCTTAGAGCTTTCACTCTCCTTGATCATGTTGCATCATACTCCTCTCTTGATCCTTGAAAACTTCCTCCACACCAAACTTAGAACAACTCATTAGAGGGTTAGCGACAATAAAAATTAACATGTTCAGAGGTGACACAATCATTCTTAACACTTCTGGACATTGCATAAAGCTACTGGACTTTAATGGATCAAAGAAATTCATCCAACATAGCAAAAGAGGCAATGCGGAATAAAAGGCAGAATCTGTCAAAACAGAACAGTTCGTATTGACGAATTTTAAAATGGCACCAGACTTGCTCAGATGAAAATGCCCAAATTGAATGAAAGTTGCGTACATATCTGAGGATCACGCACGTAAATTGGCATATTTTTCTGAGCTACCTACAGGGAGGCAGGTCGAAATTCGTGACAGCAAAGAAATCTGAAACTGCGCAGTAATCCAAATCTAGTATGAACTTTTCTATCAACGACTTTACTTGGCACAACAAAATACTAAACTAAGATAAGGAGAGGTTGCTACAGTAGTAAACAACTTCCAAGGCACAAAATAAAAACAAAGTACTGTAGGTAAAAATATGGGTTGTCTCCCATAAGCGCTTTTCTTTAACGCCTTTCAGCTAGGCGCAGAAAGTGTGTATCAAGTATTATCAAGAGACGAAGTGTCAAAATCATAATTTGTTCTCATAATAGAATCAAAAGGTAACTTCATTCTCTTTCTAGGGAAGTGTTCCATACCTTTCTTGAGAGGAAATTGATATTTAATATTACCTTCCTTCATATCAATAGTAGCACCAACGGTTCGAAGAAAAGGTCTTCCCAATATGATGGGACAAGATGCATTGCATTCAATATCCAAGACAACAAAATCAATGGGGACAAGGTTATTGTTAACGATAATGCGAACATTATCAACTTTCCCCAAAGGTTTCTTTGTAGAATGATCAGCAAGATTAACATCCAAATAACAATTTTTCAGCGGTGGCAAGTCAAGCATATTATAAATTTTCTTAGGCATAACAGAAATACTTGCACCAAGATCACATAAAGCATTACAATCAAAATCTTTAACCTTCATCTTAATGATGGGCTCCCAACCATCCTCTAGCTTTTTAGGAATAGAGGCTTCGCGCTCTAGTTTCTCTTCTCTAGCTTTTATGAGAGCATTTGTAATATGTTGCGTGAAAGCCAAATTTATAGCACTAGCATTAGGACTTTTAGCAAGTTTTTGCAAGAACTTTATAACTTCAGAGATGTGGCAATCATCAAAATTCAAACCATTATAATCTAAAGCAATGGGATCATCATCCCCAATGTTGGAAAAAATTTCAGCGACTTTATCACGAGCAGTTTCAGCGGTTTTAGCGGTTTGAGGCAGTTTCTCGCGCTTTGCATTAGAAGTGGAAACATTGCTAACACCAATTCTTTTATTATTAATAGTAGGAGGTGCAGCAACATGTGTAGCATTAGCATTACTAGTGGTGGTAATAGTCCAAACTTTAGCTACATTCTTCTCTTTAGCTAGTTTTTCATTTTCTTCTCTATCCCACCTAGCACGTGAGTTCAGCCATTAATCTTATATTCTCATTAATTCTAACTTGAATGGCATTTGCTGTAGTAACAATTTTATTATGATGATTTTCATTAGGCATAACTTTCGATTTCAAAAGATCAACATCAGCGACAAGACTATCGACTTTAGAAGCAAGTATATCAATTTTCCCAAGCTTTTCTTCAACAGATTTGTTAAAAGCGGTTTGCGTACTAATAAATTCTTTAAGCATGGCTTCAAGTCCAGGGGGTGAACTCCTATTATTGTTGTAAGAATTCCCATAAGAATTACCATAGCCGTTGCCATTATTATAAGGATATGGCCTATAGTTATTACTAGAATTGTTCGGTAAGCATTGTTGTTGAAATTATTATTTTTAATGAAGTTTACATCAACATGTTCTTCTTGTGCAACCAATGAAGCTAACGGAACATTATTAGGATCAATATTAGTCCTATCATTCACAAGCATAGACATAATAGCATCAATCTTATCACTCAAGGAAGAGGTTTCTTCGACGGAATTTACCTTCTTACCTTGTGGAGCTCTTTCCGTGTGCCATTCAGAGTAATTGATCATCATATTATAAAGAAGCTTTGTTGCTTCACCAAGAGTGATGGACATAAAGGTACCTCCAGCAGCTGAATCCAATAAATTCCGCGAAGAAAAAATTAGTCCTGCATAGAAGGTTTGGATGATCATCCAAGTAGTCAGTCCATGGGTTGGGCAATTTTTAACCAGAGATTTCATTCTTTCCCATGCTTGTGCAACATGCTCAGTATCTAATTGTTTAAAATTCATTATGCTACTCCTCAAAGATATAATTTTAGCGAGGGGATAATATCTACCAATAAAAGCATCCTTGCATTTAGTCCATGAATCAATACTATTCTTAGGCGAGAGATAGCAACCAATCTTTAGCTCTTCCTCTTAATGAGAAAGGGAACAAATTTAATTTTATAATGTCACCATCTACATCTTTATATTTTTGCATTTCACACAATTCAACAAAATTATTAAGATGGGCAGCAGCATCATCAGAACTAACACCGAGAAAATTGCTCTCGCATAACAAGATTCGATAAAGCGGGTTTAATTTCAAAGAATTCTGCTGTAGTAGCAGGTGGAGCAATAGGTGTGCATAAGAAATCATTATTATTTGTGGTTGTGAAGTCACACAACTTAGTATTTTCAGCGGTAGCCATTTTAGCAATAGTAAATAAAGCAAACTAGGTAAAGTAAATGCAAGTAACTAATTTTTTTGTGTTTTTGATATAGCAAACAAGATAGCAAATAAAGTAAAACTAGCAACTAATTTTTTTGTATTTTGATTTAGTGCAGCAAACAAAGTAGTAAATAAAACTAAGCAAGACAAAAACAAAGTAAAGAGATTGAGAAGTGGAGACTCCCCTTGCAGCGTGTCTTGATCTCCCCGACAACGGCGCCAGAAATTTGCTTGATGCGTGTGGTTGACACGTCCGTTGGGAACCCCAAGAGGAAGGTGTGATGCGCACAGCGGCAAGTTTCTCTCGATAAGAAACCAAGGTTTAATCGAACCGGTAGGAGTCAAGAAGCACGTTGAAGGTTGATGGCGGCGGGATGTAGTGCGGCGCAACACCGGAGATTCCGGCGCCAACGTGGAACCTGCACAACACAACCAAAGTACTTTGCCCCAACGAAACAGATGAGGTTGTCAATCTCACCGGCTTGCTTGTAACAAAGGATTAACCGTATTGTGTGGAAGATGATTGTTTGCAGAAAACAGTAGAACAAGTATTGCGGTAGATTGTATTTCGGTATAGAGAATTGGACCGGGGTCCACAGTTCACTAGAGGTGTCTCTCCCATAAGATAAACGAGCATGTTGGGTGAACAAATTACGGTTGGGCAATTGACAAATAAAGAGGGCATGACCATGCACATACATATTATGATGAGTATAGTGAGATTTAATTGGGCATTACGACAAAGTACATAGACCGCCATCCAACTGCATCTATGCCTAAAAAGTCCACCTTCGGGTTATCATCCGAACCCCCTCCGAGTATTAAGTTGCAAAGCAACGAGACAATTGCATTAAGTATGGTGCGTAATGTAATCAACAACTACATCCTTAGACATAGCATCAATGTTTTATCCCTAGTGGCAACGAGCACAACACAACCTTAGAACTTTACATCCACTGTCCCGGTGTCAATGCGGGCATGAACCCACTATCGAGCATAAATACTCCCTCTTGGAGTTACAAGCATCTACTTGGCCAGAGCATCTACTAGTAACGGAGAGCATGCAAGATCATAAACAACACATAGACATAACTTTGATAATCAACATAACAAGTATTCTCTATTCATCGGATCCCAACAAACGCAACATATAGAATTACAGATAAATGATCTTGATCATGTTAGGCAGCTCACAAGATCCGACAATGATAGCACAATGGGGAGAAGACAACCATCTAGCTACTGCTATGGACCCATAGTCTAGGGGTAGACTACTCACACATCACTCCGGAGGCGACCATGGCGGCGTAGAGTCCTCCGGGAGATGAATCCCCTCTCCGGCAGGGTGCCGGAGGCGATTTCCTGGATCCCCCGAGATGGGATCGGCGGCGACGGCGTCTCAGTAAGGTTTTCCGTATCATGGCTCTCGGTACAGGGGGTTTCGCGACGGAGGCTTTAAGTAGGCGGAAGGGCAAGTCAGGAGGGGGCACGAGGGCCCCACACCCTAGGTCGGCGCGGCCAGGGCCTGGGCCGCGCCGCCCTATGGTGTGGCCACCTCGTGGCCCCACTTCATCTCCTCTTCGGTCTTCTGGAAGCTTCGTGGCAAAATAGGACCCTGGGCGTTGATTTCGTCCAATTCCGGGAATATTTCGTTACTAGGATTTCTGAAACCAAAAACAGCAGAAAACGACAACGGCACTTCGGCATCTTGTTAATAGGTTAGTTCCAGAAAATGCACGAATATGACATAAAGTGTGCATAAAACATGTAGATAACATCAATAATGTGGCATAGAACATAAGAAATTATCGATACGTTGGAGACGTATCACTCTGCGAGGCGGAGAACACCAGAGAGAAAAGAGCTCTCCGACAGGCTGAGATCCGCCAGGGAAATTCCCTCCCGGAGGGGGAAATCGACGCCATCGTCACCGCCATCGAGTTGGACATCATCTCCATCGCTATCATCATCATCACCGCCGTCTCCACCGCTGCACATCGTCACCGCTGTAGCAATTTGGGTTTGATCTTGTTTGTTTGATAGGGGAAACTCTCCCGGTGTTGATTTCTACTTGTTATTGATGCTATTGAGTGAAACCGTTGAACCAAGGTTTATGTTCAGATTGTTATTCATCATCATATCACCTCTGATCATGTTCCATATGATGTCTCGTGAGTAGTTCGTTTAGTTCTTGAGGACATGGGTGAAGTCTAAATGTTAGTAGTGAAGTATGGTTGAGTAATATTAAATGTTATGATATTTAAGTTGTGGTGTTATTCTTCTAGTGGTGTCGTGTGAACGTCGACTACACGACACTTCACCTTTATGGGCCTAGGGGAATGCATCTTGTACTCGTTTGCCAATTGCGGGGTTGCCTGGAGTGACGAAGCACGAGCCCCCGTTGGTATATCGATGCGGGAGGGATAGCGGGATCTCGAGTTTAAGGCTGTGGTTAGATTTATCTTAATTACTTTCTTGTAGTTGCGGATGCTTGCAAGGCATATAATCACAAGTATGTATTAGTCCTAGGAAGGGCGGTACATTAGCATAGGTTCACCCACACAACACTTATCAAAACAATGAAGATTAATTAGCCGTATGTAGCGAAAGCACTAGACTAAAATCCCGTGTGTCCTCAGGAACATTTGGTTATTATAATAAACAAACCGGCTTGTCCTTTGTGCTAAAAAGGATTGGGCCACTCGCTGCAATTGTTACTCTCACACTTTACTTACTCGTACTTTATTCATCTGTTACATCAAAACCCCCTGAAAACTTGTCTGTGAGCATTTACAGTGAATCCTTCATCGAAACTGCTTGTCAACACCTTCTGCTCCTCGTTGGGATCGACATTCTTACTTATCGAAGATACTACGATACACCCCCTATACTTGTGTCCCCAACACACCTAATAGGTGCACTAGTTCGGCGAAGAGATAGTGAAATACAGGTGGTATGAATAAATATGAGCAGTAGCAACGGCACCAGAAAAGTGCTTTGCTATCCAGGACTAGCGTGTTGTTGATGGTGGTAATATTGCGGACAGTACAGATGCAGTAGAACAGTAAACAAGCAGCGATAGCAGTATTTAGGAACAAGGCGTAGGGATCATAAACTACTAGGGAAAGGCTTATAGCCGCACTCCTTACCGCCGGCAAATACGAGCTGAAGATGCCGGCGGTAATACCTTCCGGGGGGGGCTAACAGTACCGCCGGCGAACAGGTAGGACGGCGCCTGGGGTAGCTCCTTTACCGCCGGCGAAAATAAAATCGAGGCGCCGGGGGTGCAATGGGCCCCGGGGTCCCAATTGGGCCTAGCCTTACCGCCGGCGTTTTCGGGCCGAAGCGCCAGCGATAGTGGGCTCTACCGCCGGCGAACGCGCGCAGTAGATGCCGGCGGTATTGCCGAGCCAGGGTGGGCCACCTGGCCTTAAGTTACCGCCGGCGTTTTTGGCCAGCAGATGCCGGCGGTAACGAGCCCTACCGCTGGCAATTTATGTTATAGACGCCGGCGGTAACCTGGGCATGTCCATTTAGGACGACCAGCCACCTACCACCACCCACACACACTCATATGTGATGGCAAATCAACCCAAGCACTAGTTAGCTCATTCCCCCACCCATTTTAGCTATTTCAACCAATAAAATATGATGTATTTGAGCAAATCATGCACTACCTAGCCCCTCTAGCATGATTTGCATAATCTAGATCTAGATCTATCTCCTCCCACCACCTTTTCCACTAGATCTAGCTAGATCTCTCCATTTCTTAGATCTCTAGATCTCTCAAGCATTAAAGTCGACGTGTGGCGTCTCTCCGGTGCTTTTGGACGTCGCGTCAACTAATAGGTACATAACTAATGAGTGGAATGTTCATGTGTTGGCGAAAATTCGCGGTTATATCTAGTACTAGTGGTGGCAAAAGGTGGTCCATATATGTAAATGCATTGTTTTGCATTTGGTTTACACGTGCAGGAACATTGAGTTGCCAATGTTTTGCCGGAATGTTGATTAACTTCCGTTCGGCGAATTTTGGAACACCGGCATGACAATATTTAGCAAAGGTCATGCCGAATTTTTTCCGTGAAAACCGAGACGGCGGTGTAATCAATTATCTTGTCTTGTAGGCGGCGATGGTCATCGCGATGAGGGAAAGCGTCGTGGATAGATACGTGGAACGCGCGACGGCCGACATGTATCGAAAAAGCGAAAGGATATAATGTGTCCTTGTCGAAGATGCAAGCTAGGATCGTTGTTTGACCCCTTCTCGAGGCATAGTGAATCAACACTTGCTCAGGTATAGTTTCATGGAGGGGCATACTCGGTGGATGAGTGATGATGGAGATGATGATATCGATGGTGATGAAGATGGAGGTGATGATGGTGGAGATGATGATAACGAAGGTGATGGAGAGGATGCCCCACACGACAATGGAGAGGAGGTTGAAGAGGATGGCGCACACGTTGATGGTGATCAAGAAGGCCGGGAAGAACATGCGGCCGACGAGGACATGAGTAGAAATACCCCGCTAACCGCGGCCGTGCAGGACCATCATGTTCAAGAACTTCTTCTCAGCAACACATCGACCGACCCCAAAATCGCTGGTAGACGGAAGGCTAAGCTGGATCAACTCGAGGTAGACTCGAGAACTCCGTTGTACGATGCAGCTCGTGGGACGGAGGAGAGCCGTCTGAGATACGCTCTCGATATTATGGAGATGAAGGCAAAGCACAAATGGACGGACACAAGCATGGACGAACTCTTCGGATACTTGAAGATCCACTTTCCTAAAGATAACACGTGTGCCGGTAGCCTACAGGAGGCCAAGAAAATCGTGTGCCCTCTCGATTTACCACACCAGAAATACCACCCATGCATCAGTGACTGCGTAATATATCGGAACGAGCATGCCAATCTCGATACATGCCCACAGTGTGGCAAATCTCGATACAAGAGAGGGACAAGAAAATCTCCTCGAAAAGTTGTGTGGTACTTCCCGCTCACGCCCCGTACGCAGCGGTACTTCATGGACCCCAAGGAAGCAAAGCTCATGCGGCTGGCACGCGGAAAGAAAGGAGGCGGTGATGCGTGATGTGGAACGGGTTGAAAACCCAGTGCTAACACACCCTTCGGATGCAAGCCGGTGGAAAACATTAGACGATGAGTATTACGAAGAATTCGGGAAAGAACCTAGGAACATCGAGGTTGGGTGCGAGCACCGACGGACTCAATCCGTTTGGGAACCAAAGCGGCAAGCACGGCACCTGGCCCGTGTTTGTATGGATGTACAACCTCCCTCCATGGCTATGCACTGAAGAAGAAGTACATACACATGAGTATGCTAATCCAAGGGCCGACGCAGCCGGGGAGCGATATCAACACTGTATCCGGAGCTATTGAAGGAGGAGGTAGTCACTGCTGTGGGAGGAAGGGACGGAAACTTGGGATGCCTACGGACAAGAAACTTTCCGTATGAAAGCCGCACTTGTTGACGACGGTGCGGGACTATCTTGGATACGGATATATCGCGTGCCGAGTGTTCCACGGACACAAGGCATGTGTGAGGTGCATGGAAAATACGCCGTTTTTACAGCTGGGTAAGGATCCCGGGTCTTCAAAAACCGTCTACATGAGGCATCGAATGTGGCTTCCCAAGAATGACCCGTGGAGGAAGCGTGGAGACATGTTCAATGGGAAGGATGAGGTCGAGGGACCTCCACCTAGGAGAAGCGGCGAAGAGATAGATACTCGTTGAAAAGCTGGAAAGAGCGCCCTCACGGCGGGTAAGATAAAGATCCGGAAGCGGAAGAAAGGAGACAAGAGAAAGAAAAAGGAACCCGGGCCGCTCTTGGGGGTATGGAAAAGGAGGTCCGTGTTTTGGGACTTGCCGTCTTCGGAAGATCCTCGGTACGCCTCATAGCCTTGATGTCATGCATATCACGAAGAACGTGTGCGAGAGCTTGCTTGGCACTTCGTGCTCAACATGCCGGAGAGGACCAAAGACAGGTCGAAAGCAAGACACGACCTGATGGCCCTTGATATCGAGAAAGAGCTTCATTTCGCCCGGGTTGACCGGGAAGCCGAGGAGGAGGAAACGGATGGTCGCAAACGCAAAGGGTGGCCAAGCGGCGCGAAACTCCTCGCCCCTCCTGCTTCACTCTAAATCCCGATGAGCTCGAACAATTCTTCAAGTGCCTACTAGAAGTCAAATTTCCCCTAGGCTACGCGGGGCTGATACGCGGATGGTCTGGACCCGACGAAAAAAATCTTCGAGCGGGATGAAGTCTCATGACTTGTCATGTCATGATGACGCGGATACTTCGGTTGCTATCCGAGGGATAATGGAACCGCACGTTCGTGCGACGGCGACCGACTCGTGTAACGTCTTCGATGTCATCACTCGAAAGTCGATAACCGTCAAGAAACTCGGGAGGCTGCAGGAAGAGATCGTCACCATCCTATGCGAGATGGAGATGTACTTCCCGCCCGCATTCTTTGACATCATGGTCCATCTGCTGGTGCATATAGTGGACGATATCGAGGATCTTGGGCCTGCATTCCTTCACAACATGATGGCGTTAGAAAGAATGAACGGCTTCATCAAAGGATACGTTCGTAACAGGGCACATCCGGATGGAAGCATCGTCCAGGGCTTTCTCACCGAGGAGTGCATCTCTTTCTGCAAGAATTATTTAAACGAGGACGACCCACGTCCGGTTGGATTGCCTGCCAAGAAGCACCTCGGCAGATTCGAGGGAGTAGGCCACAACGGCGGCGGGGAGGGAACTCGACGCGGATCAAGATGATAGGAGAACGGACTTTAACGGGGCCCACTTAGTAGCACTACGGCACATGAACGAGGTAGAGCCTTGGGTGGATCGGCACATAAACATGATCAAGAGCAGGGCTGACAAGCCGATGACGGAACAAGAGGTATTTAGAGCGCACAACTCCTCTTTCGCGAGCTGGTTCAAAGACCAGATTGATGCCAATCCCCCACCAATGGCAAGCGTCGTAGACAAAATGATATTGGCCTTGTCTTGTGGGCCCGCCCCCAACCTCATGACTTATCAGAAATACGACATCAATGGTTACACATTCTCTACGAGAGGAGAGAGACAAAAGAAGCGACTATCGGAACTCGGGTGTGACGATGGAATCGTACACGGGTGAAGAGAAGAAAAGGTACTACGGAAGGATCGAGGAAATGCGGGAGCTCGACTACGTCGGGGAGAAGCTACCGATGTTTCGTGTCGGATGGGCTACGGACGTCACAAAAGAAGATGTGTATGTCACCACCATGCGACTGCCCCCAAATCCAAGACCAAGAACCCCACCGCGCAAAATGAGCCTTGGGTATTGGCTAAGCACGTCGAGCAATGCTTCTTCATAACCGACCCGTCAAGGCCTAGCCGTGTTGTCGTAAGGAGAGGAAAAAGGGCCCTCGTCGGAATGGATGGAGTTGCCGACGAGCAAGACTTCGACGGCCTCGTCGGAGACCCAATGATGGAAGAACCCGATGAAGACGATAGAACCTACACACTAAGAAGAAGAAGGACGACGCTACCTAGGTCAAGTGTTCCTCCGTACACAAGGAGTCGCGATGATACCGGTGGGGTCACAAGGACCAAGCGGAAGGGACTTTGAAGTCATTTGTGTATTTATAATAATTATCTCTCGAACAACCATTTGTTCTTCTCAAGTGTATCCTAAATTTATGTCTTGGTTTTTATCGGATCTCGCTGAAAGGACTTTGAAGTCATTCAAGAATTAAAATCATAAATTGATGTCTCGCAATTTATCCTTCATTGATTTTTTATCATATGTCGCCAAAAGCACTTTACAATTTAAGAATTAAGTGTTAGCTAGAAAAGGGAAGGAAAAAAAGGTTGGCCTTTTTGCATCCACAGGGATTCGAACCCTGGGTGCTTCAGCATAAGATCGAGAGTGGCACCACTGTGTTAAGGACTCGGTTTTGATTAATTAACATGCTTATACAACTAAAGGCGTCTCGCCAGCTGGGAACGAAAAAAATACCCCCGGTGAATTAGGCCCTTTCCGCCAGTGGAAACTAACTGTGGCCCACATGTTAGTGAGTGCGAAGTTACCGCCGGCGTTTACGCCAAAACGCCGGGGGTAGTAGTTCCATGACTTAGCCGTGTGCGCGTCGCTCCCCTCCACGGCCAAATCGACGAAAAAATCCCCCACGCCGCCATCGCTCCCCAGCCGCCGTCGTCGATCCACCACCGTCGCTGCCCCCTGCCGCCGTCGATCCACCGCAGGTGCGCCCCTCTCCCCTGCCTCCCTCTCTCCCTTACCGTCGTTCCCCTCTCCTCCTTCCTCACCGTCGCCGCCTCCCCCAGACCTCCGCCACCGTGCCACTAGCAGGAGGAAGGAGGCCGCTGTCGCAGAAGCTCGTCCCGTCGCCCTCCGTTGACCCCGAGGATCCCTTCACGGCGGCGCAGTACGAGGAGTTGGAGCACCAGGCGCTCATCTACAAGTACCTCGTCGCAGGCGTGCCCGTCCCGCCGGATCTCCTCCTCCCCATCCGCTGGGGCTTCGACTCCCTCGCCGCGCGCTTCTACCACCACCCCGCCCGTACGTACCCCCTCCATTGCTCCTACTACTACGCATCTGCTCGTGTGGTTTGCTCTCGCTTTGTTTGTTAATTGCTGCGGTTCTGTCGCCATGATCAAGCCACGGGAAAAGTGTCACTCCCACTGCTCATCCACTAAGTAGATTATACATTAGAAAATTAGATGTGTTTAGCTACTCTGCAACTTCTGCAGAGAGCAGGCAATTTTTAAACTTCATACTGTACCTGTAAGTCTTGCTTCATACTGTTTTAAACTTCAGAAAATGTAATGTGCATATTTTGAGCATTGATAATAGTATATAGTAATTGCATTAGTTTGGCCCCATCCCTGATTAATTCATTACTTGGTAAAAAGCATAGCATGATTGTTATTTACTATCCAGAAAGCATAGCAACTTTGAAATGATAGCAACAGAAATAAGGCTTATGAGCTCAGACAGGTAACTGCTTAGGATAACTGTTTAGTAGCCTGCTACCTGTTCATTTCCCCCCTGCTTTTCAGTGTTTGTAGTCTTTTGAAGTCTGTAACACATACATTGAACATCATATAGCCTGCATATCTATATTTTTCGAACATCAACTTGCAAGAGTTCACAAAATGATGTAACAACACTCAACTTACTAACTGATAAGTTCTTGGAGCCACTGGTATCTTATTGGATTAGCTAATCAACACATGCCATTAAGGATGTCCTAAAGGAATTTTATATGTACCTGTTCCATTAATATCAGGCAGCTGATCTGTTAGATACTTCTGTACTGTTCTCAAACTGGCATCAGACCCTTTCAGCCAAAACACTATTGGAACCAATGCGGTTCCTGATGATCATACCACTGGTTTTGATGGAAAAATGAACGACACCACATTTAATGTACAGCAGAAAGAGCATACCAGTATACCATGCTTATGAAGTACCCTAGATTGATTTTAGAACAATAAGCTTCCTAATCAGCATGATTCTACTTCTGATCCAAGTTTGCAAAACACCACGAAGTATTACCTGATTAATTTATATATCTCTGCATGCAGTTTGTTGCTCAGATATGTCTCTGCAGGTACAAAAAGCAACTTTAAATGATAACACTGTATGCTTGATCATGGCATGCAGCTTGTTGCCCAGATGTATTGAAAATTCTGTATCTATAGTGTAGGCACCCATATCCAAATCTTGTGCACCTATATGATCTGAAACCTGAATTGATGACTGAAACATATGTGGAGTAGTTTATGTCTGAAACCTGAATTGATGACTGTGCTACTGTACTCCAACTTGTAACCTACATTGAACAATAGGTTTCTGGATCAACTGAACATCACTAGTGACTAACCATGCTACTGTGCTACTTTATATGAATTTCTGAATTTGTCAAGTGATAGTTACAGTATATGAATTTCTGAGTATATTTTTAAAATGAACACTTACAGTAGCTTTTGCACTTACAATAGCTTGTGCACTTACAGAAGGTATAGCTAGCGATGTCGTCTTCTGCAGACCCCAACAAAGACGTTGACGGGTCTTCTCGGCGGAAGTTGGATGAGCACTACGAGGCTCATGGTCTCGGATCAGGCTGGAGGACCTTCCGGGCAGCGATGACGAGTCCTCGAGAGGAGGGGATGATGAGATGGACAACGATGGTGAGGATGAGAGGGGGCTGCCGACGAGACCACCGACGGTGGCGTTGCCGGGGGTAGCTCGGATACTACTACCGAGGCCAAGAGGAAACGGAAGCGGCGGCGCCCAAACGGGGTCGGCACCACTCGTGACATAATCACCGCGGTGGACGCCAAGACCGGGATTCCCTGCGAGCCCAAGCACGTGGCGAAGGGGTACGGCCTCCAAGCGGGAGCAATCCTTCGGGACGTCGTCGACGTCAACGAGACGAAACTCCGAACCAAGAAGAAGCGGCATCTGCAGGCCCAACTCCTTGCGCGGCTGCACGCACGGTATGAGTTCCCTGTGGAATACGGGAACGAGGATACCAAGGATAACATCGTGAACAGACGAGCCCTCTCTAAGTTCTCCAAGAACCTCAGCGGTTATAAAACCATGCTGAGGGGGATGCTTGGTGACAATGAGACTTGGGAAGAGATCCAGCGCCACTTCCCGCGGATGACGCCGGAGCGAGTATAATAAATTCTTGGAAAACGAGGAGCTCGAGTACACCAAAAGACAATCGACCTGTGGGAAGGAGCTGGCGGATAAGAACATCGGTCACCACAATCTCGGTTGCCGTGGCTTCGAAGGCAAGCAGCCGGTATGGGACAAGGAGGACCAGGCCTACATAAATGCTGGCCTCGAGCCCCCTTTTGCCAAGTACAAAGACCCACTCTTCAGGGCATATCTCAGGTCCCGATACCATCGAGAATTGGCTGGGAAACGTGTCACGAAACCTGATGTGGTGGTGGGAGTTGAGTTGGTCGCCGACACGAAGGTGATGGCACTAGAGAAAGCAGTGGTAAGCAATTTACCAGCTTATTAATTTGATACTTGCTCACCAAGTCCATTACATTCTAAAATTGTTCATGTTACTTCGGCGAGTTGGCGGAACAAGCAGCCGCCGAATCAGGCTGGCTCCTCGTCCCGGACGTCGACGGGCAAAGTCCCGTGGGACACGCCTTTTATCAGGGGTCCGAACACCGTGAAGGCGCGGCCGCTTTGGACAAGCCCCACCGTGTCCCCGGCGCCGGAGGAGGTCGCAAGCTTGCCGACTATGGCTTGGACGTGCCCGCAAGCACTAAGGAGTCGCGGCGGGCGCGGAAGGACCGGGAGCACGAGGCTCTGGCTGAAAAAGGTGGCCGACTTGGAAACAACCATGGAGCAACGCGTCGGTGCCGAGGTTCGAGCAACGAGTCGGTGCCGAGGTTCAGCAACGCGTCGGTGCCGAGGTTGCTAGCAAGGTCGATGACGCGGTGGCCACCGGGGTCAATGAAATCATCCCCGATCTTGTGTTGTCGATGAAGAATTACTTCGCCGGCGGCCAAAAGGGACCGATGCCGGTTATCAGCCTAGGCGCCGGCAACTCGGACAACCGGCCTCCAACTAGACACGCTCAATGCACACCCAACTTGGTGACTCCACCCGCCGGCAATGTGGGCGCTAGAGAGCATTCGTCGGACCTGGCGGGGGGCCACAGTACTAGCCCCTCAGTCACCTGCACGCCTGGCCTCGGTCCTTCAACGCGAGCCGAGCTCGACGCCCTCACGGTAATTAATTTAGTCTCTCAAGCTCTACAAATTAGTTACTTTGTCGTCGCCCCTCTCTGACCTACACATGTTTTCACAGGAGAACATGACTCCTTGCACCTTGCTACTGAATGTGGACAACAAGTTGAAGGCTGTAGCAAGCGGCAGTGTCATCCTGCCAACACAGCGGATTTTCCACTGCGTCAGGATGGATGATAGCGTGAGCCGGGTTCGCGTGAACCGGTCGTTACCGGGATGCCAAGACCTCCATCCTCCTTATCAACCCCGGAAACGGAAACCCCGCTCACTCTCGGGGACCTCAAGAATCACATCCTTCTATGGCCGAAAGCCCTAATTCGGCTGAACACCACCGCCTCGGGTTCGGAGGCAAGCTATGGCATGGTCACTCCTCGGGATGCGACGGCTGCCCCGAGTCCTCCACCGGCTGGTGGTCCTTTTGGGCCCGATAGCCAGCCCGACGGTCGGCCCGAGAGTCGGCACGGCAACGCGTTGGACATCGATCAAGCTCCAATCGATACGTTCATCGGCTGAGATGGAGGGCGACGGGGTTTCTCCTTACAAGCCACCCGCCGATCGTACGCTAAAGAAGAAGTTGTTCCTTTCACAAGAAACTCCCGAGCAGGGAAGACCCTACCGCCTTCACCGCTCCACCCCAAGTTGGGCTTACCCCGAGGACACTCCTTGGTGCGACCACGGAGGGTATGAAACAAAACGCCACTCCCGGTTGCGGTAAGAAGAAGGCCGGGGAAGCGGAAGAAGTCCGGAGATGTTGCCGCAAGCAAGAAAGTGGTTAATGACAAGTTGCCGACCCCGTGGAGGAAGATGCATCACCTAGGCCAGCCTATGCTGCCGGCACACATTGTCCAGCAGGTGACGCCCGATATGAGGAGCTTGCATGATGCTGTTCTAATGAAGGAGGAACTACTTCTTCAAGATAGAAATCCCTCGTACCCGGTTTTGATGGCCAAGGTGCCCAGTGGCTTTGGCTTTGTCACCACATACCCTGCGGACTTGATGTTCATTCGATATGAAGACATCTTCAGGCTATTGAACATGCAACAGCTCGACCGAAACTTGGTCCGCCTCCTATCGCTCAGCATGGCGCACGATATCGCCATGGAGAACACGAGCGCACATCGCTATCATGGACCCCTTCTACATGACTCCAGCTGTCGTCCCGAACGAACAAGCGTTTACGGCGAAGTACATCAAGGATTTCTTGGTGTTAAACAAGGATAAGAAATGCTTTGCCATACCATATTTCCGTGAGTAAGTATTTGGTTACTAGAGTACCCTCTATTACATTCTTTCATGAATTTCCTTCATAGTTGATCGAGTATGATGGTTTATTTCCATTTTGCGCAGATTCAAGTACTGCACCCTCCTCCTCTTTCACCCGTATCATTCACATGTCAGTTACCTCGACTCCGGGCTTGATCCGGACAAGGACTTCACCGACCTTAAGTCTACACTTGATAAAGCCCTCAGCGGCTTCATAGCCGAGGTTGGCATCGACAAAATCAGGCATGAGAAGAAAGTGAAAGGTTGCTATGTGTGCAACCACATAACCAAGTTCCCCTGCCTCAAGCAATCGGCGCATGACAATGGGATGGAGGCCTGGTTTGCCATCCTACGAGATGAGGTCGATTGTAAGGTCTCGAAACGATCTCTTGTTGCCATCCAGTCTTCGGCGGATGTTCGTGAACATGGCGGACACCACCGATGAAAACGTGAGAGCCGAGTTCCGTGCCATCCAGCGGACCATTTGCACAATACTCTGGAGGGATGTCTGCGGTAATGGTGGCTTGTTCCACTATGGTCCCGCACTTTCTAAGGCCGAGATAGAAGGCCGATTAGAAGATGGATATGACGACAGAACATTCAACACGCTTGAGGGCATCCGTCCCTTCCCGCCGAAGCCGACTTGACTCAAACACTTTTGTCCTTTGCAAATGTTAGTCATAAAATTACTTAAGTAATTTTCATGCTTTTTCTTTGCACTACTCTATGTTATATCTCTCTCTACTAATGTACTAACAACTTTCATTTCTTTTTTATGTGTTTGCATAGATGACGTACTATGTCGTCTACCACGGCAGGGTTCCTGGAGTCTACGAGGACTGGGAAGACTGTAGGAGGCAGGTCCACCGTTTCAGCGGCAACAGCTACAAGGGGTACACCACTTTGGAGGAGGCGGAAACTGAAGGAGATATGCCCTAGAGGCAATAATAAAGTGGTTATTATTATATCTTTATGTTTATGATAAATGTTTATATATCATGCTATAATTGTATTAACCGAAACATTAGTACATGTGTGATATGTAGACAACAAGAAGTCCCTAGTATGCCTCTTAAACTAGCTTGTTGATTAATGGATGATTAGTTTCATAATCATGAACATTGGATGTTATTAATAACAAGGTTATATCATTATATGAATGATGTAATGGACACACCCATTTAAGCGTAGCATAAGATCTCGTCATTAAGTTATTTGCTATAAGCTTTCGATACATAGTTACCTAGTCCTTATAACCATGAGATCATGTAAATCACTTATACTGGAAAGGTACTTTGATTACACCAAACGCCACTGCGTAAATGGGTGGTTATAAAGGTGGGATTAAGTATCCGGAAAGTATGAGTTGAGGCATATGGATCAACGGTGGGATTTGTCCATCCCGATGACGGATAGATATACTCCGGGCCCTCTCGGTGGAATGTCGTCTAATGTCTTGCAAGCATATGAATAAGTTCATAAGAGACCACATACCACGGTACGAGTAAAGAGTACTTGTCGGGAGACGAGGTTGAACAAGGTATAGAGTGATACCGATGATCAAACCTCGGACAAGTAAAATATCGCGTGACAAAGGGAATTGGTATCGTATGTGAATGGTTCATTCGATCACTGAAGTCATCGTTGAATATGTGGGAGCCATTATGGATCTCCAGATCCCGCTATTGGTTATTGGCCGGAGTGAGTACTCAACCATGTCCGCATAGTTCACGAACCGTAGGGTGACACACTTAAAGTTGGATGTTGAAATGGTAGAACTTGAATATGGAATGGAGTTCGAATATTTGTTCGGAGTCCCGGATGAGATCCCGGACATCACGAGGAGTTCCGGAATGGTCCGGAGAATAAGATTCATATATAGGAAGTCATATTCCAAGTTTGGAAATGATCCGGTGCATTTATGGCAGGTTCTAGAAGGTTCTAGAAAAGTCCGGAAGAATGGCACTTTGGAAAGTGGAGTCCCAAAGAGACTCCACTTGCATGACCAGCCAACCCTAAAGGGGAGGAGTCCAAGGTGGACTCCCCTAGGGTGGCCGGCCAACCCACCTCAAGGAAAGGTGGGAATCCCACCTTGGGTGGGACTCCCTCCTTGAGTAGGTTTCCCACATATGGGAGGTTTTAGTGTTGGGGTCTTATTCGAAGACTTGGACTAGAACTCTTGGGGCTTCCACCTATATAATGAGGGGCATAGAGAGGGGGCTAAACACTTCAAGCCTCAGCCTTGGCCGCACCCCTTAGAGGGCCGGCGCCCAACCCCCTCTCTCCCCAAACCCTAGCGGTCTCTCTCCTCCACCACATCCCGCACGCTTAAGCGAAGCTCCGCCGGATTTCTCCACCACCACCGACACCACGCCGTCGTGCTTGTCGGATTCAAGAGGAGCTACTACTTCCGCTGCCCGCTGGAACGGGGAGGTGGACGTCGTCTTCATCAACAACCGAACGTGTGACCGAGTACGGAGGTGCTGCCCGTTCGTGGCGCCGGAAGCGATCGTGATCAAGATCTTCTACGCGCTTTTGCAAGCGGCAAGTGATCGTCTACCGCAGCAATAAGAGCCTACTCTTATAGGCTTTGGAATCTCTTCAAGGGTTAGTCTTGATCATCCCCTCGTTGCTACCGTCTTCTAGATTGCATCTTGGCTTGGATTGCGTGTTCGCGATAGGAAATTTTTTGTTTTCTATGCAACGTTATCCTACAGTGGTATCAGAGCCGTGTCTATGCATAGATGGTTGCACGAGTAGAACACAATGGTTTGTGGGCGTTGATGCTTATGTTATCTTTAGTTTGAGTACTTTGCATCTTTGTTGCATAGTGGGATGAAGCGGCTCGGGCTAACTTTACATGACCACGTTCATGAGATTTGCTCCACGCTCGACATGCAACTTGTATTGCATAAGTGGCTTTGCGGGTGTCTGTCTCTCCTACTATAGTGAAGATTCAATTTACTCTTCTATTGACAACACTAGTATCACCGTTGTGGTTCATGTTCGTAGGTAGATTAGATCTTACTCGAAAACCCTAAACCACGTAAAATATGCAAACCAAATTAGAGACGTCTAACTTGTTTTTGCGAGGGTTTGGTGATGTGATATGGCCATAATATGATGATGAATATGTATGAGATGATCATTATTGTATTGTGGCAACCGGCAGGAGCCTTATGGTTGTCTTTAAATTTCATGTTGAGTAGTATTTCAAAGTAGTTGTAATAGTTGCTACATGAGGTGAACAACCATGAAGACGGCGCCATAAACCTTGACGCTACGCCGACGATGATGGAGATCATGCCCGTTGATGATGAAGATCATGTCCGTGCTTTGGAGATGAAGATCAAAGGCGCAAAGACAAAAGGGCCATATCATATCACATATGAATTGCATGTGATGTTAATCCTTTATGCATCTTATTTTGCTTAGATCACGACGGTAGCATTATAAGATGATCCCTCACATTAATATCAAGATAATAAAGTGTTCTCCCCTCGTATGCACCGTTGCCAAGGTTCGTCGTTTCGAAGCATCTCGTGATGATCGGATGTGATAGACTCAACGTTCATATACAACGGGTGTAAGCCATGTTGCACACGCGGAATACTTGGGTTTGCTTGACGAGCCTAGCATGTACAGACATGGCCTCGGGACAACGGAAACCGAAAGGTTGAACACGAGTCATATGGATGATATGATCAACATGTTGATGTTCACCATTGAAGCTACATCATCTCACGTGATGATCGGTTTTGGTGTAGTGGATGTGGATCGTGTACCACTTAACAACTATGAGGGATGTTTTATTAAGTGGGAGTTCATTAGTAATTAGATTAAAACATGAACTAATTATCATAAACATAGTCTGAGTAGTATTTTGAATTAATTTTGTAGTATTGGCATCCGTTTACTACTATGCGCTAGTCTTGTAATTGAGATAGAAATACTGTTAAAATCTGAGAAGAAACTTTACGGTTTGGTACCGTATTGTTAAAGAATCAAGAATTTATTAAGTCCTATTGCAAACTTTTAGGTAAACCTCATATTGTTGATTCAAAGAGCTATGGTTTCAATTAGTACATAAAGTTATCTTGTCTCCGTGAAACTCGAAGTTCAAATCTGTTTGAAAAGTAAGGAGCTGAAAATTTAGTTTTCAGAAATAATCAAGGTATGAGATATATGTGATATCTAAGACCTTATTGCAAGATGATAGAATATAATTTGGTGAGACTACATAAACTCATAAGTTTTATGGGAATGTACGAAGATTGAAGACGCAAGGCGTCACAATCCTCCAACTATTGGGGCACTAACGATATTCGCATATCCATGAAGTGACCATCCTTAATATGCACCGTTGCTAAGACTCGTCGTTTCGAAGCATCACGTGATGATCGGGTGTGATAGATTCTACGTGTGCATACAACGGGTGCAAGCTAGATTTGCACATGCAAATACCAATGTTAAAACTTTACGAGCCTAGCATGTACAGACATGGCCTCGGAAAGTCGTCATGATATGATGGATAAATCTATGAGTGAAATTGTTCATCATATTACAAAGTTACTAATAGTGAAATCTGAAACACTTGTCATATGATGATCAACTTCAAAGTAAGAACCTCAAGGTTATTGGTATTTGACCAACAAACCTAGAAGTTATTGATGTTGAAGTATTTTTCTGAATAATGAGGAAAGCTGAAAGAGAAACTGCAAAAGATATTCTGGCAAAAAGAAAAGAAAAGACTAGAAAGTCTAGCTCAGGTGTATATAAATGATATACATGTTATGGTTGTATTCCTAGTTGTCACACAATGAAATTCTTGGGTATTAGTACCATATTGGTTGGTATGAAGTGTCATACAAAACAACGCAATACAAGAATACAATGGCCTAAATGACTGACAAGGAATATGATAGGAATGCACATCTGGAACAAAATAAAGTGTTATTATGTTCGTCGTTGACATTCTATCTAGCCCTTAGAATTTATAATAAAGAACTTAATAATTGTTATTTTGCTCTGGTCAAATGAAAACAATGAGTTGTTCAAATTATGACATTACTCCATGTACGATGGATAAGTTATTATAAATCTTAATGGTGAAACACACATACATAAAACTGACGCTAAAATGCCATAAGGCAAATGATTTGAATTCCACTTATTTGTGGAACCGCCATTTAGGTCAGTTTAGAAAGGAACGCATGAAGGAACTCCATGCAAATGGATTTTTGGAGTCATTTGATTTTTGAATCATTTGGCGCTTGCAAATCTTTTCTAAAGAGAATGATTAAAATACCGTTCATAGGCCAAGAGTTGAACGGGCAACAAACTTAGTGGAAAAATACATAATGATCTATGTGGTTCACTGAGCATAGTTGTGTGCGGGAGATTCTTCTACTTCATGAAAACTTTCAACAATGAATTGAGTATATATATGTGGATATATTCGATAAGGAAGAAGTTTGAAACATTTGAATAGGTTCAAATAAATTTCAACATGAAGTGGAAATCATCGTAATAGAAAAGTCAAATATCTATGATTGGATCATGGTGAAAATATTTGAATTACGAGTTTTAGCGAACATCTAAGAGAGTCATGAAATTGTTCTACAACTCACATTTCTTGGAGCATCATAATGATGATATAGTATCCGAGAGATGTATCCAAGCCTTGTTGGATTGATGATGAGATAAAATATCATGACGCCATTATATTTTTTGTGGATTATGCTTTAGTGACTACCGCTTTTACACTGAATAGAGCATCATCATGATCCGTAGAAATGACACCATACGAGTTATGGCATGGGTATAAACCCTAATAGTCCTTTCTTTAAATTTTGGTCTAAAAGTTAACAACCAAAATCGGATGAATGTCTTTGTTGGTTATCCCAGAGAATTAATTGGGAATTCTTCCCACTATGGAGACAAAGACAAAAGTGTTTGTCAATGTTTCTTATTTCCAAGAAATTGTTTCTAGTAAAGTATTTGAGTGGGAGGACAATATAATTTGATAAACCTGAGCATAATGATCAGAGTAGCGCAGCATCGGAATTGGTTTCGGAAGCGGCCACGACGATCATGGCTCCCATGACTACAAAGTGTTTTAGCCATGGAGATCGAAGTACATATTGAACCTTGTAGGTATGGTTTATTTTGTGATCAAATAAATGATTTGTGGACAAAGGATTGATTTTGAAACAATGATAAACCAACTACAAACAAAGAAGTTATGATGGGCCCTGAATCCGTTAAAATGGCCATACGCCATGAAATCCATAATAGATGAATACTTTTTTGAAAGTAAATGGATCTATAGACTTGGATGAAATATCTCGACTTGTCGAAAAATTGTTTACGACAAAAGTTCAAAGAGTTGACTACGATAAGATTAGATCTTCCGTAGCAATGCTTATAGTCTATGTGGATTATTCTAGTAATCACTACATATTTCTTTTATGAGATATGATAGTAGGATGGCAAAATACACTACTTAACAGAAGTATGTATACAAGATACAACCAATTGTTTTGCTAGTCCGTAGAATACTAGATAGGTATACGAACTTCAATTGGATAAAGTGAGTATTACGGAGTTGGAATCTTCACCAGATGAAATAGTCAAAGAGTTTTTGATTTCATCAGAGACGATGAAGAGGCTTGCGTTTGCAAGAAATTAAGTGGGAGCGCTGAGATATATTTATAATACTTATGTAGATGACATATAGTTGGTTATAAATGATGTAATTATATACTTGATTAAAAGGTTTTCATTGAGAAATTAACTTCAATGAAAAGATAATGACTGAAACAAATTTAGTGTCAAGATCTATGAAGATAGATTGAAACACAAAATAAGTTTAAGTCAAAGTACATAGAATGGATATTGAAATAGTTCAATATAGAAATATTAAGAAGATGTTCTTGTCATGTAAAGTTTTAACAAGACTTGAGTGTATCTGACACTCAAAGAGTAAAAACACATGAGTGATTATAGATCACGAATAATATGTACACAATCAGATATCATGTGCTATAAAGTGTTATGAGCATTTACCAGAATAATTCATATGATGATCATTGGACGACAGTAAGAATATCCTTGAGTACTTTAGAAGAACTAAGGATATATATATATATATATATTTTTGTATGAAGAAATGACAAACAAATCGCTGTAAGGTGTTACACCAATATTGTTTTTGTCACATATAAAATATAATTTCAATCTCAAATTAGACTAAGTGTTGTTTAAAAGGTAGCACAATGAGCTAGAAGTAGTCTATGCTAGATTTAGAAGAGTTCTAAATATTGTGATGGATTCTACAAAAGAAGGCAGAGTATGTCATTGTTTTGACAATGACAAAGGATGTTAAGTCAAGAGGTTCTTTGAGAACTTGGTGTAGTTCCGACAGAGTCAGAACTTTGAAGCTATATTGTGTGTAACAATATTAGTGACATATTTCAGACCGCGGAATTAAGGTTCCACCAGAAGACCAAACATATTTAAATGCCGACTCATTTGGAAATGAGTGATGCGTTGAGACGCAAATGAATTACAAAATACATACGTTTCTGAACGTGTCAGATCCATTGACTAAAAACCTCTCCCGTGAGCAATACATGATAAAGCACCATAAGGCCAAGGTGTTATATCTTTACAAATGTAAACTAGATTATTGACTCTAGTGCAAGTGGGAGATCGAAGGAGATATGCCCTAGAGGCAATAATAAAGTGGTTATTATTATATCTTTATGTTTATGATAAATGTTTATATATCATGCTATAATTGTATTAACTGAAACATTAGTACATGTGTGATATGTAGACAACAAGAAGTCCCTAGTATGCCTCTTAAACTAGCTTGTTGATTAATGGATGATTAGTTTCATAATCATGAACATTGGATGTTATTAATAACAAGGTTATATCATTATATGAATGATGTAATGGACACACCCATTTAAGCGTAGCATAAGATCTCGTCATTAAGTTATTTGCTATAAGCTTTCGATACATAGTTACCTAGTCCTTATAACCATGAGATCATGTAAATCACTTATACTGGAAAGGTACTTTGATTACACCAAACGCCATTGCGTAAATGGGTGGTTATAAAGGTGGGATTAAGTATCCGGAAAGTATGAGTTGAGGCATATGGATCAACAGTGGGATTTGTCCATCCCGATGACGGATAGATATACTCTGGGCCCTCTCGGTGGAATGTCGTCTAATGTCTTGCAAGCATATGAATAAGTTCATAAGAGACCACATACCACGGTACGAGTAAAGAGTACTTGTCGGGAGACGAGGTTGAACAAGGTATAGAGTGATACCGATGATCAAACCTCGGACAAGTAAAATATCGCGTGACAAAGGGAATTGGTATCGTATGTGAATGGTTCATTCGATCACTGAAGTCATCGTTGAATATGTGGGAGCCATTATGGATCTCCAGATCCCGCTATTGGTTATTGGCCAGAGTGAGTACTCAACCATGTCCGCATAGTTCACGAACCGTAGGGTGACACACTTAAAATTGGATGTTGAAATGGTAGAACTTGAATATGGAATGGAGTTCGAATATTTGTTCGGAGTCCCGGATGAGATCCCGGACATCACGAGGAGTTCCGAATGGTCCGGAGAATAAGATTCATATATAGGAAGTCATATTCCAAGTTTGGAAATGATCCGGTGCATTTATGGCAGGTTCTAGAAGGTTCTAGAAAAGTCCGGAAGAATGGCACTTTGGAAAGTGGAGTCCCAAAGAGACTCCACTTGCATGACCAGCCAACCCTAAAGGGGAGGAGTCCAAGGTGGACTCCCCTAGGGTGGCCGGCCAACCTACCTCAAGGAAAGGTGGGAATCCCACCTTGGGTGGGACTCCCTCCTTGAGTAGGTTTCCCACATATGGGAGGTTTTAGTGTTGGGGTCTTATTCGAAGACTTGGACTATAACTCTTGGGGCTTCCACCTATATAATGAGGGGCATAGAGAGGGGGCTAAACACTTCAAGCCTCAGCCTTGGCCGCACCCCTTAGAGGGCCGGCGCCCAACCCCCCTCTCTCCCCAAACCCTAGCGGTCTCTCTCCTCCACCACATCCCGCACGCTTAAGCGAAGCTCCGCCGGATTTCTCCACCACCACCGACACCACGCCGTCGTGCTGTCGGATTCAAGAGGAGCTACTACTTCCGCTGCCCGCTGGAACGGGGAGGTGGACATCTTCTTCATCAACAACCGAACGTGTGACCGAGTACGGAGGTGCTGCCCGTTCGTGGCGCCGGAAGCGATCGTGATCAAGATCTTCTACGCGCTTTTGCAAGCGGCAAGTGATCGTCTACCGCAGCAATAAGAGCCTACTCTTATAGGCTTTGGAATCTCTTCAAGGGTTAGTCTTGATCATCCCCTCGTTGCTACCGTCTTCTAGATTGCATCTTGGCTTGGATTGCGTGTTCGCGATAGGAAATTTTTTGTTTTCTATGCAACGTTATCCTACAGAAACTCGATACGCCAACTTTCGAGCGGGACAGAGGAGGGAGATGTGGAGGACCCCTTTCATCGTGATGATGCTTGTCGCCACCGTCTCTCTAGTTTATTATGTCATTGTTGTTTAGCTAGGCCATCGACACTGGACTTATATGTATTTGTGTAACATGTGCTACTTCGAGTTTGAACCATATGGTCAACTATCTAGTATCTAAACTTGTGTTATTAATGCATGCATGTTATGAACATTTGGGACATTCTATATAAGCTGTATGTCATGTGTATTCTGGTATACTTTGTATTCTGTGTATTCTGGTATACTATGTATTCTGTGTGTATTCTGGTGTATATTTCGAGTTTTATTTTTTTAATCCTGTAAACAATACCATCGGCGCCCCCTAAACTGTACCCCTGGTGAAATTGAAATCGCCAGCGCTGCAGCAGATTACCCCCGGCGAATTCGCAAACCGCCTGTGCTAAGTCATTACCGCCGGCGTTTAGGGGAAAGCACCGGGGATAATGGCAGTTACCACCGGCGATTTGGAAAACGCCGGCGATACGACATTACCACCGGCGAGGTGATCGCCGGCGAATGCGTAAACGCCGGCGGTAAGGCATTTTGGGACGCCGGCGGTAAGGCATTTCCTAGTAGTGATACTTTCACTAGTGGACACTCTCAACATTGATCACATAACAGAATAAATAGATAGATGCTAGACTCTACACTCTCTTGTTGGATGATGAACACCACTAACTGTGTAGGATTACACGAACCCTCAATGCCGGAGTTAACAAGCTCCACAATATTCGATGTTCATATTTAAATAACCTTAGAGTGCACGACAGATCAACACAACCAAACCAAGTACTAACATAGCATGCACACTCTGTCACCTTCACGCTACGAAAGGAGGAATAGATCACATCAATACTATCATAGCAATAGTTAACTTCATAATCTACAAGAGATCACAATCATAGCCTACGCCAAGTACTACACGATGCACACACTCGTCACCATTACACCGTGCGGGAGGAATAAACTACTTTAATAACATCACTAGAGTAGCACACAGATAAATTGTGATACAAAACACATTGCAATCATAAAGGGATATAAATAAGCACTTCACTATGCCATTCATAACGGTGAATAAGTATTCGTGAAATATAGCCTAAGAGACCCACACGGTGCACACACTTGTCACCTTTACACACGTGGGACAAGGAGTCTCCGGAGATCACATAAGTAAAATCCACTTGACTAGCACAATGACATCTAGATTACAAGCATCATCATATGAATCTCAATCATGTAAGGCAGCTCATGAGATTATTGTATTGAAGTACATAGGGAGAGATGAACCACATAGCTACCGGTACAGCCCTTAGCCTCGATGGAGAACTACTCCCTCCTCATGGGAGACATCAGCGGTGATGAAGATGGCGGTGGAGATTGCAGCGGTGTCGATGGAGAAGCCTTCCGGGGGCACTTCCCCGTCCCGGCGGCGTGCCGGAATAGAGACTCCTGTCCCCCAGATCTTGGCTTCGTGATGGCGGCGGCTCTGGAAGGTTTCTCGCATCGTGGCTTATTCGTATCGAAGTTTTAGGTCTGGGACCTTTATATAGGCAAAGAGGCGGAGTCAGAAGGTCGACGAGGCGGTGACACAATAGGGCGGCGCGGCCAAGGCCTGGGCCGTGCCAGCCTAGTGTCTGGTGGGCCTGTGGCCCCCCTCTGGCCTCTCTCGGGTGTTCTGGAAGCTTCGCGTGATCCTAAGATGCTGGGCGTTGATTTCGTCCGATTCCGAAAATATTTCCTTACTAGGATTTCGAAACCAAAAACAGCGAGAAAACGAGCAAGCGGCCCTTCGGCATCTCGTCAATAGGTTAGTTCCGGAAAACGCATAAATATGACATAAAGTATGCATAAAACATGTAGATATCATCAATAATGTAGCATGGAACATAAGAAATTATCGATACGTCGGAGACGTATCAGGCATTGCGACCCGATGTTTGCGAGAACGTCGGCTTCATCATTGCTCAGCATGCTGATATGATTTACTTCGCATCCATCAAATAACTTCTCGAGCTCATTGTACACTTACTTGTATGTTACCATACTGTCATTGACTGCATCGCATTGGTTCATGACTTGCTGAGCCACCAACTGCGAGTCGCCAAAGATTTTTAGTCGAGTTGCGCCACAAGCTTTCGCCATCTTCATCCCGTGTATGAGAGCTTCGTATTCTGCCTCATTGTTAGATGCGTTTGGGAACGTCATCCTCAAGACGTACTTCAGATTGTCGCCCTCAGGTGATATTAGTATCACGCCTGCTCCAGCTCCTTCTAATCTCTTGGACCCGTCGAAGATCATAGTCCAAGTTCTCAATAAATCCGGTGGTCCTGTATTTTGTAACTCCATCCACTCTGCGATGAAGTCTGGTAGAATTTGTGACTTTATTGCCTTTCTTTTTTCATACGTGATGTCCCGAGGGGAAAGCTCTATTCCCCAAAGGGAGACACGACCCGTAGCTTCTGGGTTGTTTAGTATGTTTGACAAGGGCGCCTCATTGACCACTATTATCGGGTGTGCCGAAAAATAGTGCCGCAATTTTCTTGCGGTTGTAAACACTCCATATGCTAGCTTTTGGTACTGAGGATACCTCTATTTTGAAGGCGATAAGACTTCACTGATGAAATATACCGGCCTCTGCACTCCATGAAGTTTCCCTTCTTCTTCTCTTTCAACAACAAGAGCTGTGCTGACCACCTAAGGTGTGGCTGCAATGTATGACAACAGAGGTTCCTTCTCTTTCGGTGCCACCAAAATTGGTGGTGTCGAGATTATGCGCTTAAGATCCTCGAAGGCTCTATCTGCCTCTTCATTCCACTGGAACTTCTCTCCTTGTTTGATTAAGGCGTAAAACGGTAACGCCTTTTCCCCCAACCTGGCGACGAATCTGCTTAAAGCTGCGACTCGCCTAGTTAGCTGATATATTTCTTTCAACTTTGTTGGCTTTCTCATCGTTACGATGGCCTGGATTTTTTCGGGATTTGCTTCAATCCCTCTTGCTGAAACTAAGAACCCGAGAAGTTCTCCTGCAGGGACACCGAAAGAGCACTTTGTCGGGTTCAGTTTGAGGCAGAACTTGTCTAAGTTGTCGAAGGTTTCCTTCAAATCTTCGATCAACGTTGACCCCTTCTTTGATGTTATGACGACATCGTCAATGTATACTTGTACGTTTTTTCCAATCTGTGTTGCTAGGCACTTCTGCATCATACGCTGATATCTTGCTCCCGCGTTTTTTAAACCAAAAGGCATTGTTCTGTAGCAGAACACGCCATAAGGTGTTATGAACGCTGTCTTGACTTCATCTTCTTTTAATCTGATCTGGTTATAACCAGAATATGCATCCAAGAAGGAAAGACGTTCGCAACCTGCCGTGGAGTCGGTAATTTGATCGATCCTTGGGAGGGGAAAGTGATCCTTTGGACAATGTTTGTTGAGACACGTAAAGTCGACACACATGCGAAGGACTTTAGTGTTTTTCTTCGGGACCAATCCTGGGTTTGCGACCCATGTGGCCTCTGTATGCAGCTCCTTGATGAAACCAGCTTCTCTCAATCTATCGATCTCTGATAGCATAGCTTTGCGGTTTGGCTCCGTAAAACGCCGCAAAGGTTGTCTGATTGGTCTTGCTAGTGGATCCAAGTTTAGGTGGTGCTCGGCAAGTTCCCTGGGTACTCCTGGCATGTCAGCTGGACACCATGCGAAGCTTTTCCAGTGCTCACGGAGGAACTCGACGAGCGCGCTTTCCTATGCGAGGTCCATATTTGTCGCGATAGACGTCGTCTTCTTCGGATCTGTCGGGTGAATCTGCACTTCCTTGGAATCCTTTGCAGTGTTAAAAGTTGATTCCTTATTAGGCCTCCCTACATCTGGCAGTACATCGTAATCGTTCGTAAGCCTTGACTCCATGTATTCTGCTTGCATCCCGAAAGTTTCTGACAGTCGATGAAAATCCTTGTCACATTTATCGGCTAGCGCAAAACTTCCTTTGACTGTAATTGGTCCCTTAGGTCCAGGTAACCTCCACAACAAGTATGTATAATGTGGTACCGCCATAAATCTAGCATATGCTGGGCGCCCCAACAAAGCGTGGTACTGCGATGGGAAATCTACGACTTCAAACTCCAGCCTCTCTATCCTGTAATTTTCTCGGGTCCCAAACTGAACGTCGAGATTGATCTTCCCCAACGGATAACTTGGCTTCTCCGGCGTAATTCCATGGAAACGCGTATCGGTTGGTTTTAGATTTGCTAGAGATATGTTCATCTTCCTTAGTGTATCTGCATACATAAGGTTTAAGCTGCTGCCTCCATCTATGAATACTCGCGATACATCGAATCCCGCGATTACTGCTGGCAAGATAAGTGTTGACTGCCGTGGTCGAGGGACTTGCTGTGGATGATCCGCTATTGTGAAGCCAATGTCTTGCCCTGACCAATTGAGGTACTCAACTGTTGGTGGAGGCATCTTCTCTGTCATGAACACCTGTCGCGAGATTACTTTCTGAGCTCTATTGGATGGTCTGCCTTTCTGAATCATCGAGACCACTCCATTGGAGTTGGGATCAATGTAAGGTGGTGGCGCTGGTGCTGCCGCTATTCTGAGCTGATGTCGATTTTCGTCCGTAATTGCGGGAGGAGGTGGCAAGTGAATCTCACTCCTGGGCCCTTGCGGGTTTCTATTTGTCGCCTGGGCATTGGCGTGCCCTGCCCACCTTAACATTGCCTGAAAATTTCGACAATCCTTTTGCAGGTGTCCTGACTGTCTCTTTCCATTGCTGTCGAGATAAAAGTGCATCTGGCATGGCCCGTTCATCATCTCCTCAGGGGACGCGAAAGGTCTCTGGAATCTAGGCCCATTATTTGGCCTATTATTTCGGGAGTCATCTCTATTGTCGCCTCGCTGCTCGTTGCTCCTTTGATAATCATCTCTATTGTTTCCTCCAGCGCTTGCTCGAAATCCAACCGAGATTTGGCCAGGTGCATCGTAACTCGAAAATTGTCGAGAAAATCATTGTCTATTTTGAAAATTTCGACTGCGGTCCTCCTCTGGTGACCTGTGTCGTTTATTATGCACAACATCCTCGCCATCTGCCCATCTGTTTGCTATTTCCATTAATGCTGATACTTTCCTTGGGTTGGTTCTTCCGAAGTCCTCCACAAAATCTCCTCGTCGAACTCCTGCCACAAACGCATCTATCGCTCTCTCGTCAGATATGTTTTCTGCCGAGTTTTTGATGATGTTCCACCTTTGGATGTACTTCCTCATTGATTCATCATGCTTTTGTCGACATGATCTAAATTCCTCAAGTGTCGTAGGCTTTTTGCAGGTTGATCGGAAGTTCTTGACAAACACATCCTCAAAACTGTCCCAGCTGTCGATGGAACCTGGGGGAAGTTTCTTTATCCACGATCTTGCGGCTCCGCTTAGGTGTATTTGAATGCTCTGCATGGCTGTTGATCTGGTTCCACCTATCAACTTTACCGTCTCGAGGCAATCGACTAGCCAATTGATACGTCTCAAACGTATCTATAATTTCTTATGTTCCATGCTACTTTTATGATGATACTCACATGTTTTATACACATTATATGTCATTATTATGCATTTTCCGGCACTAACCTATTAACGAGATGCCGAAGGGCCGATTCTTGTTTTCTGCTGTTTTTGGTTTCAGAAATCCTAGTAAGGAAATATTCTCGGAATTGGACGATATCAATGCCCAGGGTCCTATTTTTCCACGAAGCTTCCAGAAGACCGAGGGAGAAACGAAGTGGGGCCACGAGGTGGCCAGACACCAGGGCGGCGCGGCCCAGGCCCTGGCCGCGCCGGCCTGTGGTGTGGGCCCCTCGTGACACCCCCTGACCTACCTCTTCGCCTACTTAAGCCTTCGTCGATAATAGCCCCAATCCCATCTCGGGGGATTCAGGAGATCGCCTCCGGCACCCTGTCGGAGAGGGGAATCATCTCCCGGAGGACTCTACACCGCCATGGTCGCCTCCGGATTGATGAGTGAGTAGTTCACCCCTGGACTATGGGTCCATAGCAGTAGCTAGATGGTCGTCTTCTCCTCATTGTGCTATCATTGTTAGATCTTGTGAGCTGCCTATCATGATCAAGATCATCTATTTGTAAAGCTACATGTGCGTTTGTTGGGATCCGATGAATAAGGAATACTATGCTATGTTGATTATCAATCTATCTATGTGTTGTTTATGATCTTGCATGCTCTCCGTTGCTAGTAGAGGTTCTGGCCAAGTCATTGCTTGTAACTCCAAGAGGGAGTATTTATGCTCGATAGTGGGTTCATGCCTCCATTGAATGCAGGGAGTGACAGCAACCTCTAAGGTTGTGGATGTGCTGTTGCCACTAGGGATAAAACATCAATTCTATATCTAAGGATGTATTTATTGATTAAATTACACACCATACTTAATGCAATTGTCTGTTGTTTGCAACTTAATACTGGAGGGGGTTCGGATGATAACCTGAAGGTGGACTTTTTAGGCATAGATGCATGCTTGGATAGCGGTCTATGTACTTTGTCGTAATGCCCAATTAAATCTCACACTACTCATCATAACATGTATGTGCATTGTTATGCTCTCTTTATTTGTCAATTGCCCAACTGTAATTTGTTTACCCAATATGCTATTTTTTATGGGAGAGACACCTCTAGTGAACTGTGGACCCCGGTCCATTCTTTTACATCGAATACAATCTACTGCAATACTCGTTTTACTATTTTCTGCAAACATCATCTTCCACACTATACATCTAATCTTTTGTTACAGCAAGCCAGTGAGATTGACAACCTCACTGTTACGTTGGGGCAAAGTAATTTGGTTGTGTTGTGCAGGTTCCACGTTGGCGCCGGAATCCCTGGTGTTGCGCCGCACTACACTCCGCCGCCATCAACCTTCAACGTGCTTCTTGGCTCCTACTGGTTCGATAACCTTGGTTTCTTACTGAGGGAAAACTTGCTTCTATACGCATCACACCTTCCTCTTGGGGTTCCCAACGGACGTGTGTATACACGCTATCAAGCACCAATCCTCGGGATCTTGCAGGCCATCAAATTTCTTGAAACTATCGGGCAACTTGAACCCTGATGGGACTCGAGTTTTTCGGACCCGTCGCGTAAAACACGGGAGTCCACACATATCTTCTTCAGCAAGTTCTGGTGACTGTCGATGTTCTCTTCTATCTTGTCGCGCTCTATCTACCCTGGCCTGAGTAGCCGTATCTCTGACTCCACTTGCTCTTGGTGGATCTTGCACTGCTGCGGTAGGTCTCGGGCTATTTTGTCTTGCAGCTCCTTCGGGAGGTGTGGCTGCGAACGCTGCTCCCATGGCTCCACATCCTGCCATGGCCATGCTGTACAACGCCTCTCTTGGATCTCCGGGAGGTGGCCTAGACGCTAAGATGAAAGCTTGCGTTGCCATGTATCCTGCTTCCGGTGTTTTTGGAATGATATTCCCCCTCGTGTCGATTGACATAAAAGACATATCGAGGTTTTGAATTAAAGTCTCTCTTTCAGCTTCTGGTATATTTTGCAGCCGAGATCTTGCTCTCCTTCGAGCTTCTCTGTCACTATCTCCCGAAGTTCCTGATTGTCGACTCAACTCTGCTCTTCGCCTGCTTGATGCGGAAGCTGCCTCCCTTCTCCTGTTCAGAGCAGCTGTCTGTTTTTCCAATTCCCTTCCTGCTCGAGCGAGCCTATATTGGTATGCTTGCAATTCTTCAGTCGTAGCAGTTGTCGCCATTGGTTCTGAACCATCCATAGCCCTTGCGGCTCTATCCCATGCTGATTGTGGGAGTTGAACCCTAATACGTGGTGTAGGCCCGATGTATTTATTGCAGAAACCTCGCCTTAAGTCAGAGGGATCGACATATGGATTTTCCAAATCGTCGAAAGCCTCCGATGTTTCTTCCTGATCGCGACTTGCTTCTCCAATGTCGTAAATTTGATGATATTTTGGATTCTGCACCTTGCTGGTTTTGGTGACACCATCATAGAGATTGGTGAAGACCTTTCCAACGGTGATGGATTTGTCGATGAAGTCGAAGCTGTCGATGCTACTCGAGCCATCGCTTATATAGGAGTCCGCGGATGACTCGAAGGACATGTCGTTGAAGATCTTAGTGAGTTTTTCGCTTGCTTTGGTGCTGATGAAGCGTGGCGACGAAATCTCCTCGTCGCCTGGCTCGACGGATGATGCTGAGCTTGAAAAATCGGGATCGACCGCCGATAATCCCGACGAGATCGGAACTTCAAGACGGTACGCTCCTTCTTTCTCGACGCGGAAGTGGAACTTTCCGAACGTCATCTCCATGGGCTCCTCCAAATATGCATATGCATCCAAACGGGAGGGCGGGTGAGGAACAAAATCAACGAGACCAGTTTCGATCTGTTTACCTCTGTCCATGATGTTGCTTGCTATCGACGAAGTCGACAATCTTGAACGTGCCATCGAGATAAGCTCCTTGTCGCCTCTAGATCCCACAGACGGCGCCAATTGACAAGGTATTAACTTGTCAATGCCTACAAGTAGTAGACTAGGGTTTCGTTGGATGTAGAGGGCAAGTAGATCTCGAAGGTTTCAGCTGAAAAGTACTCGACGATGTAAAAGCTAGGGTTTTAGAAACAATGATTCGATCCTTTCTTTGTCCCTCGACTCCCCCTTATATAGGAGGCGGAGCCGAGGGATTCGTGATACACAAGTTTACAGAGTCCGGGAGGGTTTCTAACCCGTCCCGCAAGATTACAAGTCTATGTTTCCTAATACAACTCTAACTTTCCTTAACACTATCTTGGGCTTCCGAACTTTATATTCTTCGATACGTGGGCCTTCAGTAAACCCCGGGTACTATCTTCGGCAGGCCCATTGGGGATGCCTATGTCAAAGAGTGAGTACCCGCGTCGGATTCTTCCTACGCGGTCGCACTGGGGGAGCGACAGGAGGGGGGTAGTAGCTCGGCCCCGCCTCAAAGTCCCTGCACCTACCAAGTCCTTGAGCTTCTTTGTAAGACCGCCACCCTTTTTTGGCGGCATGCTTCAATCACCTGCAAACACAAATGAAGAGAGTGGTTTATTAGTACGCACTATTGTAAAGAGATAAATATTAGTGAAAGCAACAGAAATATAAGTAGATGAACATTAATGAAAGCAACAATAATACAAATAGATGAACATTAATTAGTGGAAGCAACAAATAGCTAGCATAGAGTTCTCTCAAACATAGCACGGAGTTCTTACAAATAACCTAGCTAGACAATCACGGTTACACAGAGTTATTACAAATAGGCTAGCCTCAAAATTACTACTACATAGATCAGTAGCTCTGTGTCGCCATCCGTGATTGGACCGCGTGTCTCCTCATCGTCATCGAGGCTCGGCGAACCAATAATCATCAATGAAATCTGGAGGTGGTCCATCTGCATCGAGGTCAATCCCTGCTCTGAACGCCTCGAGCAAACTCAGGTCTTCCGGGGCACAAACATCCTCAGCTTCATCTTCTGCATTGTCTCAATCCATGCCCGCATCTTCTTGTTCATCGTCTACGACCATGTCATCGATAGTCGGCAAGCCGATTGTGAAATGGCCGAGGAGCCCTTCTTCCTAATAAAACTCGACACTCTTTGCTGAGGGGTCTACGCGGAGGTAATCGTCCTTGTTTGGCGGGGGCGGCCTATTGCGTGAAGGCACTGATACGTCCAAAACATATCTACTTTCCCGAACACTTTTGCTATTGTTTTGCCTCTAATTTGTGTATTTTGGATACAACTAACACGGACTAACGCTGTTTTCGGCAGAATTGCCACCGGTGTCTCGTTTTTGTGCAGAAATTCAACTTTCAGGAAAATCCCCGGAATTTATGTCGAAGGGCTTATTTTTCTAGAAGATTCACGGAGCCAGAAGGGCAGGCCTGGGGGAGGCCCTGGGCCCCCACACACTAGGCCGGCGCGGCCTAGAGGGGAGGCGCGCCGCCCTACTGTGGGGCCACCTCGGCCAGCTTCTGACGCCCCCCTCTGGACTACTTAAGGGTTTCGATCTAAAAACGCGAGACGGGAAGTCGAAATCGCCAGAAGCCATCCAGAACACCGCCACCATCGCGAAACTCCATCTCGGGACCAGAAACTCTGTTCTGGCACTCCGCCGGGACGGGGAATTGGAGGAGATCATCACCATCATCACCACCGACGCCTCTCCATCGACCAGCCATGTTTCCCCCATCCATGTGTGAGTAATTCTCCCGCTGTAGGCTGAAGGGGATGGTAGGGATTGGATGAGATTGGTCATGTAATAGCATAAGATTGTTAGGGCATAGTGCCTAGTGTCCGTAATTGGTACTTTGATGATATTGTTGCAACTTGTTATGCTTAATGCTTGTCACTAGGGCTCGAGTGCCATGATCTCAGATCTGAACATGTTATTGTTTCATGATGATATTCATTGTTTTATGATCTTACCTGCAAGTTTTATACACATGTCGATGTCCGGAACCCGAGGCCCCAAAGTGACAGAAATTGGGACAACCGGAGGGGAAGGCAGTGATGTGAGGATCAGATGTGTTCACGGAGTGTTAATGCTTTGCTCTGGTGCTCTATTAAAAGGAATACCTTAATTTCCAGTAGATTCCCTAGAGGCCCGGCTGCCACCGGCTGGTAGGACAATAGATTTTGTGCAAGTTTCTCATTGCGAGCACGTACGACTAAATATGGAACACATGCCTATGGATTGTTTAGTACTTGGATACTGTTTTATTACTATCTGCAAATGCCCTACTTTAATTGTTACATGAGTTTCTCTCATCCATGCAACGCCCGTTCATCCATCCCTGTGCCTACAGTATTTTAATCCTGCTGTTTACTATAATCACTACTGCTGTCTTTGTTACTACTGCTGCGATATTTCACTATCGCTCATCGCTATAAAGCTGTTACTATTGATAAACTCTTGCGAGCAAGTCTGTTTCCAGGTGCATCTGAATTGACAACTCCACTGTTAAGGCTTACAAATATTCTTTGGCTCCCCTTGTGTCGAATCAATAAATTGGGTTTTACTTCCCGCGAAGACTCATTGCGATCCCCTATACTTGTGGGTCATCAAGACTATTTTCACGGCGCCGTTGCTGGGAGCATAGCTTTATTTGCAAGTTCACTTGGATTGATATTGTTCGCTGCAAATTCTCCATCATGGGTAAACCTCGCGATCCTAAAGTCGCCATATTACCATCCACTACAAGAAAAGGTACAACTCTAAGTACCTTTGCTGCTCTTGATTCACCATCTGTGATAAGTCAACTTGTTTCACCACCACAAGCTTCACATGCTGGTACTTCTGCTGAATCTGAAAATTCTTATAATTTTGATGATGCTTCTGCTGTGCTTGATGATAGTGGTTCGTTAGGATCTTTTCTAGATGCTACAATTGCTAGGTCTAGACAAATTGAAAATACTGAAACTCCTAATGAAAATATTGTTACACCTGTTAATTCACCTGAGTCTGTTGAATACTCTAGTGATGATCTTGATGAAGATTATGTGGAACTTGATGATGATTTTATTGTTAAATGCAATGCTACTACTAGTACAAGTAATATTAAAAAGCTTCTTGCACAACATACTGTTAGATATAAGTTGTCCCCTGATCCTAAATTTTCCACATCTCCTATAAACATTAAGGATAAAGATTACGATTTTTCTCTTGATTTATCTCATATAGCTATTGTTGAGAAAACACCCTTTTGTGGTACTGAAAAAGAAAGTGCTGTAGAACACATGAATGAACTTTCTACTTTGAGTAGCTTGTTTTCTGATGATGTCAAGATGTGTACTTATTTTGTTGCTAAATTTTTTCCTTTCTCATTAAAGGATGATGCTAAAACTTGGTATAATAGTTTGCCTCCTGATTCTATTGATAGTCCAAGTGGTTTGCTTGATGTTTTCTTTCGGAAATACTTTCCTGCTAGTGCTCAACATATTGCTTTGCAGAAAATTTATAGTTTTGACCAGGAAGATGGAGAGAAATTGCCTGAAGCTTGGGCAAGATTTTGCACTCTTATCAGAGCTCGACCTGGACATGATCTTGAAAAGCATGATTTACTTGATATATTTTATAGTGGACTAACTATTGAGTCTAGGGCATATTTGGATAGTTGTGCTGGTTGTGTTTTCAGGAAAAGAACTCCAGATGAAGCTAAAGAATTATTGGCTAAAATAGGCCGGAATCATGATGATTGGACTACACCTGAACCAACCCCGACACCGATATTGAAGAAGAGGGGTTTGATTAAATTAAATGATGAAGATATGAGGGAAGCCAAGAAATCTCTTAAGGAGAAAGGTATTAAATCTGAAGATGTAAAGAATTTACCTCCCATAGAAGATTTATGCAAGATAATTCCCCCTTCATCCATGATTGAGGTAAACTCTCTTCAACGCTTTACTAGGGAAGATATTCCGTATTCAAAACCTCCTGCTCAATGCTTAGATGAGTTTGATAATTATATTGTTAAGCAAGAAAATTTTAATAAGAGAGTAGAGAATCATTTAATGGAAAATTCTCAAGCTATTAGTAATTTGCATGATATTGTGGAGAGAACCTCCAATGATGTTAAGATGCTTGTTAAACATTTTCATATGATTCAAACTCAAATTGATCAACTCACTAAAGTGCAAAATGACTTATTAAAAAATAGTTCTAAAGAAAAACATGCTTATGAAGTAACAACTAGAGGCGATGTTTCTACTCAGGATCCTCTATATCCTGAGGGGCATCCCAAAAGAGTTGAACAAGATTCTCAACGAACTGAAACTAGTGCTCCTTCTAAGAAAAAGAAGAAGAAACATAAAAATGTTGTAGAATCCTCTGAACCTGTTAATGATCCTAATAGTATTTCTATTTCGATCGTCGAAACTGAAAGTGGTAATGAACATGATAAAGATAATGATAAGAATGATGCTTCTGATAAAGAAGAAGTTGAAGATGGACCTGAAAAGCATGCTAAAAATAAAAAGTATACTAAAGAAGATTTTATTGCTAAGAAACATGGTAATGAAAGAGAACCTTCGGTTCAAAAGCAAATGCCATTTCCTGCTAAGAAACTAAAATCAAAGGAAGAAGAACACTATAATAAATTTTGTGATTGGATGAAACCTTTATTCTTGCAAATACCTTTGACTGATGCTATTAAATTGCCTCCTTATTCAAAGTATATGAAAGATATTCTCTCTAACAAAAGGAAAATTCCTAATGAGGAGATTTCCACTATGCTTGCTAATTACTCTTTCAATGGCAAAGTTCCAAAGAAGCCTGGGCGACCCAGGTATACCGACTATTCCTTGTTCTATTAAGAATAATTATGTTAGAACTGCTGTATGTGATTTGGGAGCAGGTGTTAGTGTTATGCCTTTTTCTCTTTATAAGAGACTTTATTTAGATAAGTTGATACCGACTAATATATCTTTGCAAATGGCTGATAAATCTACTGCTATTCCTGTTGGTATATGTGAGGATGTTCCTGTTCAAGTTACTAATAATTGCTTAATATTAACTGATTTTGTTGTGTTGGAAATGCCTGAAGATGATAATATGTCAATTATTCTTGGGAGACCTTTTCTTAACACCGCAGGGGCTGTTATTGATTGCAATAAAGGAAAAGTTACTTTCAATGTCGATGACAAGGAGCATACTGTTTATTTTCCCAAGAGGATTGATAAAGTATGTGGAGTTAATACAATTTCTAATGTGAGAACTATCAAAGTGGGAGCTATTGATTGTCCTATATATGAGCATAAAGAGGGATATCAAAATATTATGATTGGATCCATATCAATTCAATACAAGGTAACATGATTGATTTGAGGTTTATTTCGTCTCATGCTATGTAAAATTTATTTGGTGGCAAGACTTGATCAACCTTGTTAACAAATACATTTTATATGCATAGAGGAGCTAAACAACATTTCTTTCTTTCCCCCACTTGTTCTACTTGCTGTAGCACTATTTCTTTTGCAAAGTTCTTTAGTTACTTAGAGATTTGAAAATCTTTTTCTGCCCAGTAATAATAATTTTAACACCCAGAAATGTGCATTTTTCAAAGTTTTCAAAAATTTACAAAAATTGTACCGTTGGTCTTATTTTTCGAAGAGGCACCTGGGAGCACCTGGGGATGACCAGTGGGGCACCCCAGGGTGGCACCCCACCAGCCGGCGCGGCCAGCAAGGGGGGCGCGCCACCCTGTTGTGTGGGCCCCTCCTTGCCCCACTACTTCATCTCTTCCTCCCATATCATTCTCTCTCCCGGAAAAACTCGCACCAGCTTTCTCTCACTCGCGTTTCTGCTCAAGAGCTCAAGATTTCTCGATCTCTTTGCTCAGCCCAGATTTCTGTCTGAAATTTGGCACATTTGCTCTTCGGTATGTGACTCCTCCGATTATCCAAGTAGAATTTTGTTTGGTTGAGTATATCTTGAATATTTTGCTGCTGTAGGTAACATGTTTAGTGAGCTTGTATGTTTGTTCTAAGTTGTAAAAACTAGTTTTTATGCATGTTTAGTACTCTACCAAGTTCCTATAGTAGTTTCCCTCAATTATATGTCACCAAATCAAATTTTATAATGTTTGTTGAAAAATTTCAGAAAATGGAGTGGAATAGTCATCAACTAAACCAACAAGAATTGGAGGTGCAACAAGTTATGAGAGTTCACCGCGAAGAGGGAGTATACCCCTCTTACTACCCGTGCGTTGATTTTATGAGAAGTGCAGGAATCTTGCGGGATGTTCAAAATCGGATCTCCAATGCAGGGTTGGAAAGTTTTGTTGTTGGTGAACCTTACCAATATGCAAAGCTGACCATGTCAGTGGTGCAAGATTTTGAATTCAATTGGTCTCAATCTAACCCCATGGTTCGGTACAAAATTTATAATAAAACTGTCAACTTGCCTTTCGATGATTTTTGTGCAGCGATTAGAGTGCCACAATGGGGATCGTGCGAAAAGATAAGGGGACTGCCGCAGGAGCTCTTGAGTCTCTACAAGATGATTTGTCAAGGAAGAAGCTTCTCAGAGGATAGTGGTAAAATCAGTAGTATTCAACTCTCAGCTATTCGTTACTTTGCTTATTTCATCACCAAGTGCGTTCTTGCTAGAAAGAATGCAAGTAAGTTAT
Organism: Lolium rigidum; assembly: GCF_022539505.1. Lineage (NCBI taxonomy): Eukaryota > Viridiplantae > Streptophyta > Magnoliopsida > Poales > Poaceae > Lolium > Lolium rigidum. Next base: position 349,609,981 of record NC_061513.1, on the reverse strand, counting down.
CTATCCAGGATTTAGCTTTTCTAGCTGCTGCATTGCAAGGTGATAGGACTTATAATTTGGGTGCTTTGATAGCCTATAGACTTGCTACTAACCGTGAGAAGGGAGGAATTTGTGGAGGTCTCATCGCCTCTCGTTTATTAGCTATGCATGGTGTAGAACCTCACCATCTTGATATTCAACTTTCCATAGAGAAACTTGACATAGTCTCCATGATTAAACATGAATTTGTTTCTGATTTGTCTAATTTGAGTAACCTGTCTTATAAGATAACATTTTACAAGAAAACTTGGAGAACAACTAAGAAAACTGAAAAGCTAGTAGGATTGCCTGCACCTGCTTTGTTTAACCTTGATTCCAGGAAGGATTGGTCAGTCACGGAAGGTGAACTGAATGCATACATAGAGGGGGATGGCCATCATGCAAGAGACGGCACGGAGGAAGCCGAGGAACACCTTGACTCGTCATCCGATGCAGCAAGTTCTTCGCATCAACATTTTGGGCATGTGGAGCCTTCACCCTTTTCTTCTGCACCAGGACCTTATTATGACTACACCATGTATGATCCACCGGCGTGGAATCCTGACCCTCGCTGGGGTTGAACCCCACTTAGGCCAAAAGCCTAAGCTTGGGGGGAGGTATACCGGCATCACTCATTCATTGCATATTATAGTTGATGTATACTTGTACATACTTGTTTAGTTTCTTAAAGTGGTTTTCTAATAAGAGGGAGATGATATTTGGGGAAGTGCTGCCTGAAAACAGATTCTGGACTGGTACCAAAAAAATTCTCAAAAACAGCCAGAACGTTATTTTGCGAAGCCAATTTTTTTGCATGTTCCCCAGGTTGTTATCTAACTTTCATTAGTTTAACACTTTTTGAGCTGAGCAGCGGAAGAATTTCGTAAAAATCGATTACTGTACTGCTGTCAAGTTTGACGAATTCCTGCTGCTTTGTGTTTATGTGACTCTTCTAGTTTTTATTTTCTTGTTTTTGCTTTGTTTCTTTTCTAAAACACAAAAAGACCAAAAATATTTCTGTTGTTTCTCTTCACCATTTGTTTATTTTGGTTTCTTGCTTTTACTTTGCTTTATTTGCCATCGTTGGTTTTCTATAAGAAAATCCAAAAAGATTTTGCTTTGTTTGCTTGTTTTCTTTTGTTCTTGTTTCCAATTCGAAAAAACCAAAAATATTTGCTGCTCTTCTTTGGTTTTGTAAAGTTCATTATGGAGTTCAATGGTCTTCGGTGGCTGGAGCGTGGTTTTTATTCCATATTATTCAAGCTACACAAGTGAAAGGCAATAATGACGATCTACGACAATTCGACTGTGGTGAGAGACTGGTATGAACTCTATTTGTTTTCATTTTTGTACATATACTCATCCATGTGAGCATGCTTAGTTGGTTCATGTGAGGTATATGTCATTTAAGAAAGTCTAGTAGTTCATGATCTCTCATGTTTAGCTCCAGTTTATTAATATGAGTAGCATGTCATAGATATTTGCTTGCATTGTCTTATTCATAAATAAGTATGACATTGTGGTATCCTCCTATGAATAATTCATTTGAATCGACTTGGCACATGCTCACGCATGCATATGACTGAACAAAAGTCAACTAAGCCTCGATGATTTACTTTGCCTCAGAGTTCTTGTATCACTTTTATGCCTCTGTTAATTTATTTTGCCGCAAGCATGATTATGACAGTTACTGCTCTCTTGATTGTCGCTCCCTAGTCTATTGCTAGCCTTCACTTGTACTGAGCGGGAACGCTGCTCGTGCTTCCAAACCCCTGAAAACCAAGTTATTCCAAAGTGTCCACCATAAATACCTATGCATGACATTTCAAACCATTCCAAGTGAATTCTCATGCGCTACCTTTAAACCTTCAAAATGCTTCTCAATTTGTGTCAATGTTTTATAGCTCATGAGGAAGTATGTGGTGTTTATCTTTCAACCTTGTCATTTATTTTTGACAGACTTTCATAATGGACTAGTGGCACATCCGCTTATCCAATAATTTTTCAAAAAGAGCTGGCAACGGGGTTCCCAGCCCCAATTAATTAACTTTCATTAATAATTCTCTTCACATGTTTTGCCCTGATTCATCAGTAAGCAACTTAATTTGCAAATAGACACTCCTCCATGGTATGAGAATGTTGGAAGGCACCCGAGGATTCGGTTAGCCATGGCTTGTGTAAGCAAAGGTTGGGGGGAGTGTCACTCATTAATAAAACTAAAGTACGTGTGTAAACAAAAGAGAAGAGGGGTGATTTACCTTGCTGGTAGAAATAACGTCCTTCATGGGAGCCGCTCTTGAAAGTCTGGTTGATGAGGTAGTTGGAGTACCCATTACCATTCGTTGACAACAACAAACACCTCTCAAAATAATTTTACTCCTGATTTAAAAATGAAAAGCTCTAGCGCATGTTAATCCCTGCTTCCCTCTGCGAAGGGTCAATCTTTTACTTTTATGTTGAGTCACCATCCTTTCTTTGAGCACTTTCTTAAGAGCACGACTGTCATTCTTAGTATAATATGCTTGTCCCAAAATGTGATTAACTGTGGTATAACCTTGATGCTTTTATCTTTGATAATCTCTACTTCTAGTCTTTCCATGAACCTCAAAGGTGCCCGAGCATTTATGTTTTGCTGTACAAATACGGGCAAGCGAGATACCACTTTATCATATCCCTTTACGAACATTGCAATCCTGCTGATAGACATGATTCATGATGTGTACGTATTATTAATTTGTTGGTACCTTTTCCATGATTGACATAGCTATTAGATGATTTTATTTGCATGTATCTTATTATGAATTGCCTAAGTACTTGTCCATATCATGAGAATATTTACATCATATGAACAAATGTGTTCGTGAAAGTTCTTTTATTGCACTCAGTTGTTAATTGAATTGCTTGAGGACAAGCAATAAGCTAAGCTTGGGGGGAGTTGATACGTCCAAAACATATCTACTTTCCCGAACACTTTTGCTATTGTTTTGCCTCTAATTTGTGTATTTTGGATACAACTAACACGGACTAACGCTGTTTTCAGCAGAATTTCCCTGGTGTCTCATTTTTGTGCAGAAATTCAACTTTCGGGAAAATCCCCGGAATTTATGTCGAAGGGCTTATTTTTCCAGAAGATTCACGGAGCCAGAATGGCAGGCCTGGGGGAGGCCCAGGGGCCCCACACACTAGGCCGGCGCGGCCTGGAGGAGGGGCGCGCCGCCCTACTGTGGGGCCACCTCGGCTAGCTTCTGACGCCCCCCTCTGGACTGCTTAGGGGTTTCGACCTAAAAACGCGAGACGGGAAGTCGAAATCGCCAGAAGCCATCCAGAACACCGCCGCCATCGCGAAACTCCGTCTCGGGACCAGAAACTCCGTTCTGGCACTCCGCCGGGACGGGGAATTGGAGGAGATCATCGCCATCATCACCACCGACGCCTCTCCATCGACCAGCCATGTTTCCCCCATCCATGTGTGAGTAATTCCCCCACTGTAGGCTGAAGGGGATGGTAGGGATTGGATGAGATTGGTCATGTAATAGCATAAGATTGTTAGGGCATAGTGCCTAGTGTCCGTAATTGGTACTTTGATGATATTGTTGCAACTTGTTATGCTTAATGCTTGTCAGTAGGGCCCGAGTGCCATGATCTCAGATCTGAACATGTTATTGTTTCATGATGATATTCATTGTTTTATGATCTTACCTGCAAGTTGTATACACATGTCGCTGTCCGGAACCCGAGGCCCCAAAGTGACGAAATTGGGACAACCGGAGGGAAGGCGGTGATGTGAGGATCACATGTGTTCACGGAGTGTTAATGCTTTGCTCCGGTGCTCTATTAAAAGGAGTACCTTAATTTCCCAGTAGATTCCCTAGAGGCCCGGCTGCCACCGGCTGGTAGGACAATAGATGTTGTGCAAGTTTCTCATTGCGAGCACGTACGACTAAATATGGAACACATGCCTATGGATTGTTTAGTACTTGGATACTGTTTTATTACTATCTGCAAATGCCCTACTTTAATTGTTACATGAGTTTCTCTCATCCATGCAACGCCCGTTCATCTATCCCTGTGCCTACAGTATTTTAATCCTGATGTTTACTATAATCACTACTGCTGTCTTTGTTACACTGCTGCTGATATTTCACTACTGCTCTTGCTATAAAACCGTTAGTACTTGATAAACTCTTGCGAGCAAGTCTGTTTCCAGTGCGGCTGAATTGACAACTCCGCTGTTAAGGCTTACAAATATTCTTTGGCTCCCCTTGTGTCGAATCAATAAATTGGGTTTTACTTCCCGCGAAGACTGTTGCGATCCCCTATACTTGTGGGTCATCAGGCACTGCCATCACAACATCCCATCCATGTAGACGTTTTGTCGGGTTTTTGCACGCGTACGGGATATAGAATACTTGAAAGGCCTGGGTAGCCAAGATGTACACATCCTCTCCCTTATAAACAGAGTTCCTTTCAACTTCGACCAACCCAATTTCAGGATCCCATCTCACCCGACGTGGGTCAAACCAATGGCAATTGAAGACGATGGGATTTAGCCCTTTGTGAAACCCGTAATTCAGCTCGTATATACCCTCGACTCTTCCATAGTAATGGATCAGCCCATCATCACCTTGACATACCACCCCGCTATTTATTGTCTTCGCGTTGGGCCGGCTTGTTGTGTATTTATGGGTCTGGAAGCGATACCCGTTCATGTCATAGGAGTTGGACGCTTCGAGGGAATGGTCAAAGCCCCTAGCAATTTTTCTTAGCTCTGACTTCATCTCTTTGTCAGTTCTTCGTGTGATAATGGCTCTAGCTGCGGGTGTATGTGCCAAAGGGTCCCAATCTTGGTTCTCCATGTGTATATGTCATAAAAAAACCTAAAAGAATGAAAAGGTACATTGGTGCACCCTCGCACGGAGAAATCTAGGGGGGTAGACCCGCCGGGGCACACGTTCCGCTATTTTGGGGGGAGGAGGGGGAGAACGACCGCCGGAGCACCGGAACCCCACCAAATCTTGCATGTGGACATATGCTATGTGTGAAAGTGTGGTGCAAGGTGTAATGGTGCAAAATTAGCTCCCCTAAACCCTAAACCCTAGCCCTAACCCTACACCTAACCCTAACCAGTAGATCAGCCACACCCTCGATCGTGTGATAATGGCTCTAGCTGCGGGTGTATGTGCCAAAGGGTCCCAATCTTGGTTCTCCATGTGTATATGTCCTAAACAAACCTAAAAGAATGAAAAGGAACATTGGTGCACCCTCGCGAGGAGAAATCTAGGGGGGTAGACCCGCCGGGGCACACGTTCCGCTGTTTTGGGGGGAGGAGGGGGAGAACGACCGCCGGAGCACCGGAACCCCACCAAATCTTGCATGTGGACCTATTATATGTGTCAAAGCGTGGTGCAAGGTGTAATGGTGCAAAAGTAGCTCCCCTAAACCCTAAACCTTAAACTCGGGAGGCTTCGAGCCCTAAACCCCTCTAGACCCCCAAACCATTAACTACACGTGCTGACACCGAAGCTGCAAAGCCATGCATCATAAACCCTAACCCTAACCCTAAACCATAAACCTATACCTAACCATAAATCCTTACCTTGAACCTAAACCTATGGGTGCCACACCTTCGGGCGATAACACTTAATAGATTCCTGGACGTGTACGGTGAAGTGTCCCGCCGCGGGTATATTGGGGGCTAGACTGTGCCAAAGGGTGCCACACCTGATTTTCCATATGTCCATGGACTAAACAAACCTAAAACTATGAAAGTTATATTGGTGGAACCTCGCGCGGAGAAATCTAGGGGGTAGACCATCCGGGGCCCACAGACAACCGTTTTGAGGGGGGGGATGACCCCCGGAGCATCGGAATGCCACCAAAACTTGCAAGTGGACCTAGGATATGTGTGAAAGTGTGTTGGAAGGTGTGATTCACCAAATGGTGCATGTCATGGATCCCCGGTCTGACATTCCTCACCTTCGGGCGATAACACTTAACAGATTCCTGGACGTGTACGGTGAAGTGTCCCGCCGCGGGTATATCGGGGGCTAGACTGTGCCAAAGGGTGCCACACCTGGTTTTCCATGTGTCCATGGACTAAACAAACCTAAACCTATGAAAAGGTATATTGGTGGAACCTCGCGCGGAGAAATCTAGGGGGTAGACCATCTGGGCCCACAGACAACCGTTTTTAGGGGGGAATGACCCCCGTAGCACCGGAATGCCACCAAAACTTGCAAGTGGACCTAAAACCTAACCCTAACAAACCTAAAAGAATGAAAAAGTACATTGTGCACCCTCGCGCGGAGAAATCTACGGGGGTAGACCCGTCGTCCCGCTGTTTTTGGGGGAAGGAGGGGGACGACCGCGGAGCACCGGAACCCTGATATGTGTGGGGGATGAACATGGAGAGTAATTTTGTATTGCACATTGTCTTAAGTAACACTAATAAATAGTCATCAAAAAGTAAAACTAATTAAAAAAATAAATATAAGTATTAGATGAAATAAAATAGAAAGAAAAACAAATAAAATGAATTATGGCGCACGGCAAAGGAGCCTTTGCAGTGCACATTGTCTGGCCGCACGGCAAAGGGGCCACCACGGCAACGTCCAGGGCCTTTGCCTTGCATCGTTTCTTTGCCGTGCGGCTTGTTGTGTCTTTGCCGTCGTGTCTACTTTGCCGTGCGCTCTTTTTTGTCTTTGCCGTTTGCAGTATTGTTGCCGTGCGTCACGACTGACTTTGCCGTGAAGATTTTCTTTGCCGTGCGCTTCTCTAATTGCTTGCCGTGCAGTTTGTCGTTGCCGTGCGTCCTACTGTCTTCTTTGCCGTGCGGTAGCTCACGGCGAAGAAAAGCCGCACGGCGACGCCTATTTTTTCCGTAGTGACACCACTTAATTGTAGACGAGTTGTTCATTCCTTGAAAACATGAATAGCGCAGGGATGTATAGTTGGTACAGAGTGATAGTTTGATAGATCAAACTGATGTACAGAGGCCTGTTCTGTAATTAATTGTGAAACATGGTTATTATAAGCTGTTGTAAAATATTCAGATGTTCAGACGTGACCAATACTTCTTGCAAAACATTCGTGAAATATTTCTTATCTAAAGAGCACTACAGCTGGTCATATGTTTTCATCTGTTTCTTAACTCGATTTCATCACGAAAACTGGAGAAGTTTATCGGCGACCAACTCACGTTTAGAAATTATAAATCGATCTCAAGACGGAATAACAACAACAGCAGGTGAGATCAGATTGCATTGAATTCCATCCATAGACTCGCGTTTACAATTGTTTTACAGAGTAGCATCTCAAACTACATTTTAAACTGCATAGATCTTGGAACTAATCAGATCTCTAGATGAGCCCTAGCTAGCAGACGTCGGGCCCGCGGTACGCCGCCTGGAAGCGGCATCCGTCGGCGTCCCTCAGCCGGACGTTCAGCGCGTAGTTGGCCATCTCCAGCTCCGCAACCTTCTTCTTCATCGCTGCCGCGTCGCGCTCCATCTCCTCGTACCGTCGCTGCTGCGCCATGACGCCGCGCTTCAGCACCGTGCCGTCGCGGTCCGCTGCAGCCGTGCGCTCCCTCAGCGATGCGTTCTCCTCGCGCAGTCTCGCCACCTCCCTCGCGCCGTGCTCCACATGCTCCCTCAGCGTCGCGTTCTCCTCGAGCAGCCTCGCCGCCCCCGCCGCCGTCTCGTGTGTGGCACGCTCGGCGGTGGCGTTCCTGATCAGGTCCAGCATCCACGTCGCGCGGTTCTTGGCGTCATCTACGTCGGTCGCCGCGCCCATCTGCTCCACGAGGACGCCGGCGCAGCGCTCGTTGTCACCGTCTGCTGCCGCGGAGGCGAGGCGGTGCGCCAGCGCGTCCCTGGCCTGCTGGGCGCGGTAAGCCTGCACGGCGGCGTTGATGTCGCGGCCCGAGGCGGCGAAGCAGGTCTCCAGGCCCCGCGGGTCGGCGTCCGGGAACACGCGGCGGAGGGCGTCGAGTGGGTCGAACGGCGCCAGCACCGGCAAAGGAGCCATGGAGGCGGCGCATGGCATAAAGTGACCGCGCTTGGCGAGGTGGGGCGGCGCCGGGGACGGCTCGTCCAGGAACGCGGCGACGCAGCGCTTGCGGGAATCCACGGCGGCGGCCATCGTTGTTCGAATGTTGGATCGGACCGATTCGTACTCTCGTCGAAATTGTGAGCAGCCGTCTTCGGCTGGCTCCCGATACTTATGGTTAGACTGGGCGGACGAGTCCGAAACGGTTTCCAAGTCGCGCAGCGTTGAGTTTACGTCGGTGGCTCGGTCGGCGCGTCTCGGATGCTCAATGGGATGCATAAATACTTGCACATGAATTAATCCAATCTTTAATTTTCAATTATATACATAAGAAAACTGAAAAATAAGAAAGATTGGGGGAGTATCTTCAAAAGATATAAAAAATGGGAATGTGAACGAGAATTTCATACTCTAGTAAATATAGAATAATATAGAAGACAAATAAGAAGTACTTCCTCTGTCCCCAAATAAATAATTTGATTTGTCCAATCTTTTGAAGATACTCATTTATCTTGACGTATTTTAGTGTGTAGATAAATTTAAATCTACAAAAAATCCGAGTTACGTATTTCAGGACGGTGGAAGTAGTAATTGAGAAAACCGGTGAATTGAGTTTTCACAAATGATTCATGAGAAATCACGACATTTCCTTTTTTTTTAAATATCTCTCGACTCGCCGTGCACCAATGGTGCCTTACCAACTCGAACGTTCAAGTGATGAGACATTTGCTATGCGGACCTCAAATTCCTTACCACATGTACACATGCGTCTAAGTATTGTTTGGAGGCAAACCAATGAACGTTTTAGTGAGAAGCTTGTACATTTTGTCCCCATCTTTTGCTATAACTATTTGCTAACCCGACATTTAGATTTCAATAATGCGTTCTAAAACCATAACATTTTGAAATTAAACATGATTTTGGGGGCAATATCTCCAAAACATAACATAGAATATAATGAGGTTGAGAACGGGGGGAAATAGTAATAGATATTATAGAATATAAACAAGAAAAATGCGCACTATTAGAAAAATCAGAGAGTTAGGAAATTTTTATAAATACTTCATGAAAAACACCATGTTATTGTTTTTGAGATTCCAATTTTTTAAATTTCTACATAATAGACTCAACACTTGTGAACCTTTGTTTCATTTTTCATAGTTTGGTTGACATTTGCCTCGTATTCTATTTATTTCACATTAGTTTATCTTTTGGTCGATGTGTGCAAAATTAATGGCATCCATGCATGGCATTTATGATCCTCTTTGTGTCACACCAAAGTTGTATGAATACTTTTCTCTTTTTTTATTTCTTTTTGGAGAATGGATGTGGGTGTGTTCAATACAAAAGACTAGATTCAAAGTTGATTTCGCTCTCTTGGTTCATAGGACTAAGGAATCCCTACACCCCTTTATTAAATCCTCCCCGCAGGCTTTTTAGTTGTTGTATATTTAATCCCTGGTTTGCCCGATACATATGTAACTTTGAAAATTGTAACCCTTTTTTATGAAATGAAAAGACAGTAGGAACCTTTCCTACAGTCAGAAGTTTCAAAAAAAAAATACAAAAGTATTTACGTTCTTTTTTTTTGTTTTAAGTTTTTGTTCCGTATTTTTTATGCAAGACTTTAGTGTGTGTCGGTGCTTTCTTCTGATGCTCTCTGGAGTCACTCTCACCTAAAATGCAAGGGCAGGACACACGAAGTTGCACATTCTTTGACGTAGGACTTTGACAACTACTATACAATAAAAGTATATGTATTGAGCGTACATAAAGCATATTGAATCTTGTTATTAGAAACTCTACGGAGATGCGGGGGCGGCAGGGGCATGCAACTTGGACAGAGAGGATCGAGGGTGCGTTGGATTGTGCCTACATCACCTCTACCAAAATTGGTTAGCCAATTTTTTGGCGTGCAATCCTGCCGCCCATGGGCTGCCAACATTTTGGCTAGAATCAGTGAAGGAAATAACAAGTACTAGCTCTGGACGTTTTTAATCGATGCAATCCGTATCATGTTTTTGAATGATGCTAGCCTAAAACGATACTCACTTGCGTCCATTTAATCCGAACGGAGGGAGTAGTCCATAGGCAACCAAATAAATTAGCAATGAACTACTCCCTCCGGTCGGATTTAATCGACGCGGAGGGAGGCATGTGCATGTACGTTTTTGCGTCAATTTTTTCAGTCCCGAGGTAGTACGTGAGAGGCTTTTTGGCATGACCAATTTTTGGTAGGGTGAACTGGGGCTACAAACCAAACAGGCCCAAGCGACCCAGAACCAAACCAGTCCCCACCGCACCGGCCCTGCGTCTCCTTCCCCCACCACCGGACCGGAGCTCAGCGGACGGCGGCCAGTGGCGGCGTGCGCTGCTTCTCCCGCACGACTGGGAAGTCAGCCTCCCCCTAATCTCCTCCCTCAGGCCGCAGCCCCCCTCCCGTACCCCACCGAGTCCCTCGCCTAGGGTTTTCACCCATTGCTCCGATTCGAGGTATGGAATCCAAATTCCCCGACTTCCTACATCAATGAATAATGACCTGGATTGGTGACTGGAAAGGTAACTAGTATATTGATCATGACATTTCTGCTCCAAGACATAAACTGGTAATTAAGATTTAAGAGGACAGTGTTGCAAGTCTTTTTTTTAGAACGAATGTGTTGCAAGTTCAGTTTTGCTATAAACTACCTATCGCTCCGGTTTCTCCGAACCATGAAACCAACATCTCCTGTCTGGATTCATTGGTCTGAAGTACCGGCTATTTTTTTAATAAGTACGAGGCGAGGTTAACTTACTGTTGGCCTTTACATTGCTCTATGTTGGTACCGAATCCTGAACTGGTACTGAAGATGAAAGTTTTGTGAGTTCAGTTTTGCTACAAACCAACCTCTCCTGTATGTATTGCTCTAAATTACCAATTATTTTATTTTAATAAGCATGTAGTTTTTCTAAAGCCGAAGTATTGTAAAACTGTAAAAAAAGTCTTGTAAAACTGTAGTATTTTCTGTCTAGGCAACAAATATTTCAGTTTTGGAAAAGAGGTCAAGACCTCTTTTTTCTATAACGCAAAATTAGTGCAGTCTTGTGAAAAAACCAAGTATAGAAAACCGTAGTTTTTTCTGAAACTAAACACCTCAAAGTATTCAATACCATGGTATTTTCAGAAATAGAATACTTTGGAAAAACGTTGTTGCCAAACGCAGCCTTTACTGTTGGCATTTGCATTCTTCTGTGTCGCTAGTGTTCTTTACGATTCATATCATGTTCCCTTCATTCGTCTCAAATGCATTGCAGATGGACAAGAAGAGGCTCAGAAAGAGAAGGCTGGTGCTTATAAGAGCCGCTGCATCGTTGGCTTCATCTATGGTGATGCACTATGTCCGGTCTAGACAACGGAAAAAGGGGAAGAAGAAGAAAGAGGGTATTGCCTATGGCCCAATCGTTGACAGGGACGAGAAAAGGATTGACTTTCTAAATAATCATATTTACAAGGATGATATGACTTGCCAGAGGACGCTAAAGCTTACGAGGGCTTCTTTCTTCAGCTTGTGCCAAGATTTGAGGGAACGCTCTTTGCTCCGTGTGAGAACCCTGGAAGGATGGGAAACCTCACCTTGACATCGAACTAGGGTTTAGGGAGAATTGGGGATGGGATACAGAGAAAGGGGATGAGGCATGGGACTTGTTCTTCTATTTCATCAACGATGAGTTCTTCGACACAGGCTTATAACACGCCTTCTCTCACAAGTAGGCTGGACACACCAACACCACACACGCGGCCCAAACTACAACTTCTCTTCGCGACCCATCTTCAGTTTCGGCCTGGGTCCACTTCAGTGTTCGTCACCATATCATTGACATATGGGGACGCGACACCTTCCCCTCCTCGAGGCGAAGCCTCTTTCCAGATTGCAGCTTCAGGAAATCGACGCTGCAATACGTAGTAATCTTCCCAGGTAGCACATTCAGGTGGTAGAGTGGACCAGAGTACCTTGATCTGCGGCATTGCTGAGTTGCCCTTTTTCACCATGCGACGCTCCAGTATTTTCTGCGGTTCAAAGATACCTGTAGAAAGATCAACTACAACAGGCAGTTCAGAGAACACAGGACTGTAGTTAGGCGTAAAAGGCTTGAGCTGCGAAACATGGAAAACGTTGTGGATCTTGCTCTCTACTGGCAACTGGAGTCTGTAAGCGGTTGCTCCCACACGAGCCAATACTTTATAAGGTCCATAGAACTTGAGAGCAATTTTAGCAGCAGGCCGAATGACAACCGACAATTGCACATACGGTTGTAGCTTCAATAATACCTCCTCCCCAACCTCAAATTGCCTATCAGAGCGATGCTTATCAGCTTGGTTCTTCATACGCACTTGGGCCCGAATCAAATGCTCACGCAAGAGCTCCAAATAATCTTGCCGATCAATAGTTACCTTTCCCAGAACCTCTTCATCGACTGATCCCATGTTAGGCATAGCACCAAAATTGGGCTCAACACCATACAAGGCCTTGAAAGGAGAACAACCCAGTGAAGTATGAAAAGAAGAGTTATACCAGAATTCCGCCATTGGTAACCATTTGCGCCACTGTTTGGGGGTGGCATGTATGGCACAACGCAAGTATTGCTCCGGGGTGATAAGCGGATGAGTAAGATAATTTTGTCCCCACGGCTTTGAACAAGCGGCGCCAGAATTTACCGGTAAAGATGGCATCACGATCTGAGATAATAGACACAGGCACCCCATGCAATTTCACGACATTGTCAAGAAAGGTATTGGCCACTGTCAAGGCGAAATAGGGATGACGAAGTGGAAGAAAATGGCTATACTTTGTCAGACGATCAACAACCACCAGGATTACCTCATGACCCTCAGACTTAGAGAGGCCAGTGATGAAATCCATGGTAATATGAGACCAAGGGCGTGTGGGAACCGGTAATGGTTGCAGTAAACCTGCTGGAAGAGTGTTCTCATG